>NW_027253579.1:0-14368 GCF_044704955.1 Pristiophorus japonicus | reverse complement strand
TTTGCAGATTTTTTAGGGGTTGGAGGTGTTGATTTTTTCCCCCCAATAAATCAATCCATGCCCGCATGCATCAAGACCCGGACAACATTCAACTTGGACTGATAAGTGGTAAGTAATATTTGTAGCACACAAGTCCCAGACAATGACTATCTCCAACAAGTAAGAGTCTAACCACTACCCCTTCGCATTCAATGGCATTACGATCACTGAATCCCCCACCATCAACATCTTGGAGATCACCATTGACCAGAAACTTAACTGGACCAGCTACATAAATAATGTGGCCACAAGAGCAGGTCAGAGGTTAGATATTCTGTAGTGAGTGTCTCACCTCCTGACTCCCCAAATCCTTTCCACCATCTACAAGGCACAAGTCAGGTGTGTGATGGAATACTCTCCACTTGCCTGGATGAGTGCAGCTCCAAAAACATTCAAGAAGATCGACACCATCCAGGACAAAACATCCTGCTTGTTTGGCACCCCATCCACCTCCTTATGTGTTCATTCCCTCCACCATTAGCATACCGTGGCTGCAGTGTGTACCATCTACCAGATGCACTGCAGCAACCCGCCATCGCTTCTTCGGCAACACCTTCCAAACCCGCGACCTCTACCAGCTACAAGGACAAGGGCAGCAGGAACACCATCACCTGCAAATTCCCTTCCAAGTTACACACCATCCTGACTTGGAAATATATCACTGTTCCTTCATCGTCGCTAGGTCAAATACCTGGAGCTCCCTCCTTAACAACACTGTGCACAATGGCAATTGCAGTTCAAGAAGGCAGCTCACCACCACCTTTTCAAGGTCAATTCGGGATGGGCAATAAATGCTGATATTGCCAGCGATACCCACATCCCATGAACAAATTTTTAAAAAGCGAAATTCTCAAAATCTCATTATCTTTCCTCACAGCAAAATGTGTAAATCAGTATTTATATTCAACATTAAATAAAATGTCAACCTAGCATCAAAACTTAGTTGCACATCTTTAATAATTTAAATTTATAAATAACTTAAATTGTTTCAAATAAAAAAAATGGAACATCAGCAAATATTTTAGGTTTTAATTTCATGGTATTAGATGTCATTATTGTTCTGTAGTGATGATAATCATGTTTGAAGATCACTGCCATCTTCAACAACAGTTACTTAATTCCATCAATTATCCCATTTTGTTAAGTAGGTTTGAAACTTCAATGAAATGTAAATAAATCAGCAGCAGATGCTGCGGCAACTCATCTAGCAGACTTTCAACTGAGCTTGCAGACTGGAACTATGGTTGTTCTCAAAACTTTGCCTGTGTGAAAAATTCACCAACAAGACTAAATCTTCCTGTTAAATGACCAATTTATTAACTTACTGTGGACAGTTTTCATTATAGTTTAAAACATATAAAAAAAGGTAGATTTAAGAATAACAGACAAATTTTTGGCAGGAAGCATCACCTACAAATTGCAAAACTTCTGTTGAATTCAGGCCTTTTAACTAAAATTTACCACTAAACACTGACATTACATTTGATTTTCCTCCTCGAGCTTCTTGACTTGGCTGCAACCTTTGAGACGGTCGACCACTCCATCCTCCAACACCTCTCCAGCATTGTCCAGCTGGGTGGAACTGCTGTATATGGTTTCCCTTAGGTGTTTTTGATGCACCCCCACGTTACACTAGTTCTAGACCTGGGAGTGATTACTGTACTGAACAGATGAATGAGTCACGGACAAATACCTCAAACTCAACTGGCAATGCTTTATTAAAGTTAAACACACATCTGCACCCAGTAAAACCACACACACCCTGGTGTGTAAAACAGACAAATGCAGTACAATACGCCTGTCTAAAAGGCCCCCAATGCAAAGTACCCCAACATCTAAAACACTTCCCCTGTAAACCCTTAAGAATTTGGTTGGGAGAACACACGATACCCCCTGTGATCTTAAAAGATGTGTGTGCAGAAATGCTCACCGATTTCACTGGCTTACTCGCTGCTTCTTCTAATGAAAAGGTGTCTCTTCTGGTTTCTTCTCTCCGTCTCAATACGGAGGGTTGGATTCTTGTAGGGGCAAAGCAGTGAGGCAAGAGAGAGAGCTGTGTCCACATGGCATACTTTTATATCCCAAGTTCGTTTACCTTTTCAGGCTGAATAAAGTTTGTTTCGAGGCTTCCTGAGGATGTGTCTTCTGCTTTTACCCAATAAAGTTCCTTGTTTTCGAGACTTCCTGTGTTTGAGTCCAGTGATGGGTTTTCGCTTCCAGGCAGTCTGGGCTTAATGGTTCTCCATTGTTCTGGTAACTCATCCAGATAATCACTGATTGATGAGGTCACCTTGCCTAACAATGGACTCCATTAGCCCACCTCCTGCCTTATGTTGGCCATTGTCATTCCAGACTCCCTGCCCATCATTCTAAGTCCAACGTGGAGCCGCACCTGGGCCCCTTCCACAAACAACTTCCAGCTTTTTTTCTGTGGCGAGAAAAATATTAAACACAATGTCCAGACAATGTCCAATAAATCCTTGGTGGGGGGGGGGGGGGGTTCGATGGTTCCAGTCCTTACAGCTCCTCTAATTCTGCCCTCTTGAGCATCCTTGATTATGTTTGCGCAGGCATTGGTGACCATGCCTTCTGTTGCTTAAGCCTTAAGCTCTGGAATTCCCTGCCTAAACCTCTCCACCTCGCTTTCCTCTTTTAAGACGCTCCTTAAAACCTACCTCTTCGACCAAGCTTTTGGTTAACTACCCTAATTTCTGCTTATGTGACTCGGTGTCAATTTTTTTATTGCATAATACTCCTGTGAAGTGCCTTGGGATGATTTGCTACGTTAAAGGCACTATAATAATACAAGTTGTTGTTGTTGTTGATGCTAATAAGACTACTTTTTAGTGAAATCTTCAAACAGTTGCCCACAGCATTGATTGCTAACTGTGATTCCTCAACTTTCAACAGGAATTTGTGTATCAACCAGTGTGTTGTATGTGCATAAGGCCAAAGTTGTTTTAAAGGAGCGCAGTGAGCGTACTGAGAGTCACAGTTCTGTAAGCCATCTTTCTCCATAAGCTCAGAAAGTCTTCTATTTTCCTGCACTCATCTTCTATTGGATGAATAATTACCACCTGACTAAGCAAACAATGATTAGAATTGTCAAGCGAATCTGTTATATCTCGAACTTTTCCAGTTCTGACGAAGGGCCACAGACCCAAAACATTAACTCTGTTTTTCTCCACAGATATTGCCTGATCTGCTGAGATTTCCAGCATTTTCTGTTTTTATTTCAGATTCCAGCATCCGCAGTATATTGCGTTTGTTTGAATTATCAATTCACTATTCAATAAACTATACTTGGCAACATACCTAATTGTATTTTTAAAAAATGTTATAAAGGTGAATTCTTTATCAGATCACACATTTGAAACACAGTTTAACACCTGGTAAACACACACCTGGTCCAAGCAAGGAAATCCAGTGTACTAAACTAGCACAAAATATAAAAACAGATAGTAAGAGTTTCTACAGGTACATAAAAAGGAAAAGAGTGGCTAAAGTAAATGTCGGTTCCCTGGAGGATGAGACTGGGGAATTAATAATGGAGAGCAGGGAAATAGCAGTGACATTGAACAAATATTTTGTATCAGTTTTCACGGTAGAAGACACTAAAAACATACCAACAGTGGATAATCAAGGGGCAATAGGGAGGGAGGAACTTAATACAATCACTATCACTAAAGAAGCACTACTCGGTAAAATAATGGGACTAAAGGCGAACAAGTCCCCTGGACCTGATGGCTTACATCCTAGGGTTTTAAAAGAAATGGCTGCAGAGATGGTGGATGCATTGGTTGTAATCTACGAAAATTCCCTGGATTCTGGGGCGGTCCCAGCGGATTGGAAAACCGCAAATGTAACACCCGTATTTAAAAAAGGAGGCAGACAAAAAGCAGGAATCTATAGAACAGTTAGCCCAACATCTGTTGTTGGGCAAATGCTGGAGTCCATTATTAAGGAAGCAGTAGCAGGTCATTTGGAAAAGCATAATTCAATCAAGCAGAGTCAGCATCGTTTTATGAAAGGGAAATCATGTTTGATAAATTTGCTGGAGTTCTTTGAGGATGTAACGAACAGGGTGGATAAGGGGAAACCAGTGGATGTGGTGTATTTGGATTTCCAGAAGGCATTCGATAAGGTGCCACATAAAAGGTTACTGCACAAGATAAAAGTTCACAGGGTTGGGGGTAATATATTAGTATGGATAGAGGATTGGCTAACTAATAGAAAACAGAGAATCGGGATAAATGAGTCATTTTCCGGTTGGCAAAGAGTAACTAGTGGGGTACTGCAGGGATCGGTGCTGGGGCCTCAACTATTTACAATCTACATTAATGACTTGGATGACGGGACCGAGTGAAATGTAGCCAAGTTTGTTGATCATATAAAAATGGGGGGGAAAGCAAATTGTGAGAATACAAAAAATCTGCAAAGGGATAAACACAGGCTAAGTGAGTGGGCAAAAGTTTGGCAGATGGAGTATAATGTGGGAAAATGTGAGGTTATCCACTTTGGCAGAAAAAATAGTAAAGCAAATTATAATTTAAATGGAGAAAAATTGCCAAGTGCTACAGTACAAAGGGACCTATGAGTCCTTGAGCATGAAACACAAAAAGTTAATATGCAGGTACAGAAAGTAATCAGGAAGGCAAATGGAATGTTGGCCTTTATTGCAAGGGGGATAGATTATAAATGCAGAGAAGTCCTGCTACAACTGTACAGGTTTTTGGTGGGGCCACACCAAGAGTACTGCGTGCAGTTTTGGTCTCCATATTTAAGGAAGGATATACTTGCATTGGAGGCTGTTCAGAGAAGGTTCACCAGGTTGATTCCTGAGATGAGAGGGTTGACTTATGAGGATAGGTTGAGTAGGTTGGGCCTATACACATTGGAGTTCAGAAGAATGAGAGGTAATCCTATCGAAACATATAAGATAATGAAGGGGCTCGACAAGGTGGATGCAGAGAGGATATTTCCACTCATAGGGGAAACTAAAACTAGGGGGCATAGTCTCAGATTAAGGGGCCACTCATTTAAAACTGAGATGAGGTGGAATTTCTTCTCTCAGAGCATTGTAAATCTGTGGAATTCTCTGCCCCAGAGAGCTGTAGAGGCTGGGTCATTGAATATATTTAAGGGGGAGATAAACAGATTTTTGAGTGATAAGGGAATAAAGGTTCATGGAGAGCTGGCAGGGAAGTGGAGCTGAGTCCATGATCAGATCAGCCATGATCTTATTAAATGGCGGAGCAGGCTCGAGTGGCCAAATGGCCTACTCCTGCTCCTATTTCTTATGTTCTTATGTACTGTTCACTCCTGTTTTAAGCAAACTTAACAGAAATTTTTCATGATTTCAAACTATTTGTAATGGTTGACATGTTAAAATATAGTAAAATCTACTGCTGTCTTACCGAGATAGCAGCATTCATAACTCTGACCATACTTTGTTAATACATGTATTTTACATAAGTGCTGTAACTTACATTGTTGAGACTGCATTCCTAATGACTAATTACTCTAGAATAGAAACACTTGCAAATTGAACTTTTTTTGTTCAATTTCTAGAAATCTTTATACAAGCTTTTCTTTGGAAAATTGGTTATGAAAAATCAACTGTGTACATTCCAGTTTCTGTTATTGAAACAGTACTAAGATTTTGGCACATGTTAACTCACAGCGATGAGTGGATTAGGATTTAAGTTGAACATGGAACATAAGAAAAGTAAATAGATTTAATTTATAATGAGCAGTTTGTTTTAAAATAGATAAATAACAAGAATTCCCCAGCCTTATTTGCTGCAGTGTTGGCAGGAAATTTTTAATCCCAATGAGAGTGAAATTAATTCTATATTAGTACAAATGAAAGACAGAAAAGAAAGAAATATGCAATATTACAAAAAATATCAGTGATGGTTAAAAAATTTGACATGATACAATTTGCCAAATAAACAAATGACAATACATTACAAACGCATATAAATGGGAAAATGGTTAACAGAATTGATCCTTGGAAAAATTAATGGCATTTGCAGAATTATAGAATGATACAGCACAGAAGGAGGCTATTCGGCCTATTATGCCTGTGCTGGCTTTTTGAAAGAGCTACAAAGCGTAAAATTGCGTACCGCCCCAGTTGGGGGAGGTAACAGCTGTGAGGCGGGACTTCCTACACCAGGCGCAGAAGTCCCATCCTGTGAGCTAAATTGGGCTTACTGACCCAGAGAGGAAGTGCAGCGCAAAATCGCATTGCTAGCTCCACTTCCTCTCGGGGGCGGGTCCAGGGCGCTAGCAATGCGAATTTTACCACGCTATGCTACAATAGATGTTACAGGAGACAAATTAAACTGGAGGAACAGCTGTGCAGAGTGGAAGAATGGATTTGTATGATACAATAGAATGATCACGATGTTGTAAATATTTTTTAATTTTCAATAAATATATATTTTTTAATGTGGGTAGCACTCTCGCCTCTGAGTCAGAAGGTTGTGGATTCAAATCTCACTCCAGGGACTTGAGCACAAATTTCTAGGCTGACACTCCAGTGCAATGCTGAGGGAGCGCTGTACTGTTGGAGATGCTGTCTTTCGGATGAGACGTTAAACCGAAGCCCTATCTGCTCTCTCAGGTGGACGTAAAAGATCCCACGGTTTTATTTGGAAGAAGAGCAGGGGAGTTATCCCCAGAGTGCTGTCCAACATTTGGCCCTAATTCAACCTAACAAAAACAGATTATCTGGTCATTATCACATTGCTGTTCGTGGGAACGAGCTTGTGCGCAAATTGGCTGCCGTGTTTCCTACATTACAACAGTGATACACTCCAAAAGTACTTCATTGGCTGTAAAACGCTGTGGGATGTCTGGTGGTCAAGAAAGGTGCTATATAAATCCAAGATTTTCTTTCTTTTTTTGCTGCTCTTGTTCTACATGGAATATCCATCGCAAACGCACCCTGGCTCCTCCAATTTCCATTTGTACACTGTCCCTTTAAATAGAGCTGAGATTGTATGACGCGGGTGTGTATTGCGCCCACTGGGCAGTTTGGAGACGCAAAACGCGGAAGACAAAATTGAGTGCTTCAATTCAATTATGCCCGCAGATTCCAACCTGCTGACTTGACTTCCACGTTTCCTCCACATAATTGCGCCTCCCCCCCTCGGAAGCCGCTTTCAGATTAATATCGGGGCCACTCTTTCCATTGGCAGGCAGTTCGGCAATCAGAGGACACAGATTTAAGATTGTTATGTATTTAATAACTCGATAGACTGAATACTGTAACCTCACTCAGGTGCAAACCTGGCTCAACTTTATTCGGGCCCAAAGTACGACATTACATGGCGGCTTCCTTTATATACCTGGCCCGCACACCTGTGCGTACAGCCCAATGACCTCCGACAGTGGCACCCCCTGGTGGCTAGTAATCCCAAGCATACATACATGACAACATCCCCCTTCAAGATCTTAGTATCAGTCTTTTTACAAGTTAAGTCGGTCCAGGGCTTTCCACTCACGAATTGATCATCTCAATTCAACTCCAGTTCTGGGCGAGCTAGTTAGTTAGTTAGTTATGACTAGAGGCTGGGTAGCCGATCTGATGGGAGTGGCAATGACCATGTCAGAAATTGAAAGTCCAGATTCATTCATGACAGCGGAGTCCTCTGATGAATGAATATAGATTGGTTGGTCACTGATCGTATCTTCCTCAACTTGTTGCAGTTCATCTGTGTGCCGCAGCTTTATCTGATCAATATGATTCCTGCATGTTTGCCCATTCTTGAGCATGTCAGTAAACACTCTGTTACCCTCCTTGGCCCTAACAGTACTTGCGAATCACTTGGGACCTTGACCATAATTTAGCACATACACAGGATCGTTAACAGAGATGTCACATGACACAGCAGCACAATCATGATACGACTGCTGATTTTGACGTCTGTTTTCAACATGATCGTTCAAGTTAGGATGGACAAGAGAGAGCTTGGTCTTGAGACCTCGCTTCATCAATAGTTCAGCAGGGGAGACCCCGGTAAGCATGAGGGGTCTTGTCCTGTAACTAAGCAATATGCATGACAAGTGAGTCTGCAGTGATCCCTGAGTTACACATTTCATACCCTGCTTGATTGTTTGGACAGCACGCTCTGCTTGGCCACTAGAAGCAAGTTTGAATGGTGCTGACCTCACATGTTTAATACCATTGAGTTTCATGAACTCTTGAAACTCCAGACTTGTGAAGCAAGATCCGTTGTCGCTCACAACGATGTCAGGCAGACCAAGAGTAGCAAACATGACACGAAGGCTCTCAATGGTAGCTGTGGATGTACTGGATGACATGATTGTACACTCTATCCACTTGGAATATACATCCAACACAATAAAAAACATCTTACCCAGGAAAGGACCCGTGATGTGGATCCTCGATCATGGTTTGGATGGCCACAGCCACAGACTCAGTGGTGATTCCGCTGGTACTTTGTTTAGCTGCATGCAAGTGTTGCACTGATGCACACATGATTCCAGATCAGAGTCAATTCTAGGCCACCATACGTGAGACCTGGCGATGGCTTTCATCATGACAATACCGGGATGATTGCTGTGTAGATCACGTACAAATTTCTCTCTGCTTTTCTTAGGCATAACAACACGATTACCCCACAGTAAACAATCTGACTGAATGGATAGTTCGTCTTTGTGACGGTTGTAAGGTTTGGTCTCAGCACACATTTCTATAGGTATAGCAGACCAATCATCACTAAGGACATACCATTTTACAACCGATAAAATCGGTTCCTGTCTGGTCTAGGTCCAAACTTGTTGAGCAGTGACAGGGGTTCCTTCACTCTCAAAAGCATCCATAATTAACAGTAGATCTACAGGTTATGCCATCTCCACCTCCGGTGTGGGCAAAGGCAGACGGCTCAGTGCAGCGACACAATTCTCGGTGCCAGGTCTTTGGCGAATGACATAATCATAGGCAGATAATGTCAGCGCCCACCTCTAGATGCAGGGTGATGCATTGGTATTGATACCTTTGTTTTCCGAAAACAATGAAATGAGTGGCTTGTGATCCATTTCGAGTTCAAAAAAAGACCAAACAGGTACTGATGCATCTTTTTAACCCCATACATGCAGGCTAAAGCTTCTTTTTCTACATGCTGTAGGCTCTTTCCGCCTTTGACAAACTTTTCGAAGTATACGCAACAAGTTGTACCTACCCAACTCATTTGCTTGTTGGAGTATGCAGCCAATCCCATATGATGAAGCATCACAGGCCAATACTAGACGCTTACATGGATCATAATGTACCAGCAACTTGTTAGAGCAAAGCAGATTTGTAGCTTTCTCGAAAGCGCTATCTTAAGACACACCCCAAACCCAGTTGTCGCCTTTTCTGAGCAGCATGTGCAGTGGCTCTAATAAAGTACTCAATCTAGGTAAGAAATTATTGAAGTAGTTGATTAGACCAAGGAACGAACGTGGCTCCTTCACATTCTGAGGCTTTGGTGCATTTTTGATGGCCTTGGTTTTTGAGTCCGTAGGCCTGATGCCATCAGCAGCAATCTTCTTCCCCAGAAATTCGACTTCCGGTGCCATGAAGACACACTTCGAACATTTCAGCCTGACTCCCACTTTTTCCAGATGATGTAGAACCTCTTCAATATTGTTCAGGTGTTCGGCAGTGTCACGACTTGTGACCAGAATGTAATCTTCAAACACAACAGTTCTAGGGACAGACTTCAGTAGACTCTCCATGTTCCTCTGAAATATGGCTGCAGCCTAGCGAATTCCTAAAGGATACCTGTTGTAGATAAACAGTCCTTTATGTGTTGATGCACGTAAGTTTCTTCGATGTGTTGACGAGCTCCTGTATCATATAGGCCGACATCAGATCCAGTTTAGTGAATGACTTCCGACTGGCTAGCATTGCAAACAGGTCATCAGCCTTCGGTAATGGGTACTGATCCTGTTTTGACAATCGGTTTATCGTAACCTTGTAGTCTCCACAAATCCTGACAGTGCCATCATTCTTCAACACAGGAACAATAGGACTGGCCCATTCATTAAATTCGACCGGTGATATGACCCCTTCACGTTGGAGTTTGTCCAGCTCAATTTTGACCTTCTCCCTCATTATGTACGGAACAGCCCGAGCTTTGTGATGGACGGGTCTTGCACCCGAGTCCAAGTGAATTTGCACCTTGGCTCCTGTGAAATTGCCGATGCCCGGTTCAAACAGCGAGGGAAACTTGCTCAGCACTTGAGCACACGAAGTGTCATCCACCTATGACAATGCTTTGATATCGTTCCAATTCCATTTGATTTTTTTTGTTCCAATTCCTGCTGAACAGCACTGGACCATTTCCTGGAATGATCCATAATGGTAGATCATGAACCACACCATCATACGACACCTTGACTGCTGCACTGCCAATCACCGATATGAGTTCTTTGGTGTAAGTATGCAACTTGGCATTGACTGGACTCAGCTTAGGCTTCACAGTCTTCGTGTCCCACAGCTTGTCGAATGTCCTTTGGCTCATTATCGACTGACTCGCACCCGTGTCCAATTCCATCGATACCGGCACGCCATTTAGTTTCAAATTAACCATTATTGGTTGGATCTTTGTCAGGAACAAATACAGTCCATACACTTCCTCCTCGGGTATCTCGAGTTGCATATTCAGGTCCGCGCTGGACTGGTTGTCATCATCCACGCGGTGAGTCGCAGCACGCTTGCTCAGTTGTGGAAACATTCGCTGAAGATACCCCATTTTCGAACAGCCTTTACAGATATACTGTTTAAAACAACATGATTGCCCCCACAATGCCAACAGGGTGAAATCAGATTCGTACCCGTTGGTGGACTTTGAGCAGCTACAGGTTTCGCATATGCAGTCGAGTAGGCCCTGCCATAAGCAGCTCTGCCAGACGATGACACAATCTTGCTTACAGTACTTGCCGTGGAGCTCCGACTCTTCAATCATATCTGCCTTAAATTATAATCCATCATCATACATGTCTGGGCAATCGCGATGGCCTTGCTCAAATTCAGCTTTTCCGCAGCAAATAACTTCCGGAGGATCACGTGGTTAATTCCTATTACGAAGAAATCTCGCAGTATGTCTCCCGATGCGTCCTCGAACTTACATGGTCCAGCAAGACGTCTTAGGTCGGCGATGAATTCCGACACATCCTGGCCCTCAGAACGAACGTGTGTAGAATCGATAGCGTGAGATGATGATGCCTTCGAATATGTCCTTACTATACAGTATAAATGCACACGAGGCCCATACTTGAGAGAAGGTCACTCTGTGACCAGTAACCTTTATTAGCCAGCACTGAAGTGATGAAGGTGGGTGGAGCTTCCCCTTTAATACCTGAAAGTCTAGGTTAGCAGTATCTCCCACAAGTTCACCACCTAATGGTCAATGTTCTCACGGTGTACAACTTAGGTCAGTTTATACATGGGTTACAATGACAGTTACATACATGGCACCTTCTTTTAGTTTGAGATGGTCACATACCAGAGCACACAATTCCTCATTGTCCTTGTCCGTTGGACATGCAGGCGAGAGGAGATTCTTTATGAGGCCATAGATTTTCAGACCGCAAGCAGTGGGGAAAACTATCCTGCTTCTAACTGTGTCAGTAGCTTCCTCAATTTTGTTGGCCATGCAGTACTAGTCCAGGCGATCGATAAAATCTGACCAGTCCTCTCCCTCCATGAATCTCTCCACAATTCCAATGGTGCTCATTTTGCATGCGAAGTTACCTCATCGCCAAATGTTATGTATGTAATAACTCAATAGACTGAATACTGTAAACTCACTCAGGTGCAAACCTGGCTCAACTTTATTCGGGCCCAAAGTGCCACATTATATGATGGCTTGCTTCATATACCTGGCCCGCACACACGTGCGTACAGCCCAATGACCTCCGAAAGTGGCACCCTCTGGTGGCTAGTAACCCCAAGCATACATACATGACAAAGATAATTGGCAAAAAAAACCATGCGGAGATGAGGAGAATTTATCTTTAACGTGTTGTTATGATTTGGAATGCACTGCATGAAATGATGGTGAAGCAGCTGATTGAAAGGTTGGCTGGCAGTAAATCCTGCAGCACAAGGCTGCAGCCAAGCTGGGCTGAGAGCATGGAAGTTTAGTGGGAATGTAGGAGAACTCGTGGGGGTTCTGATCATGATAGGTGTTGATGCGATCGTGGAGGTATTTGATCGCAGATGGTAATCGGGGGAGCAGATGGTGGTCGGGGGGAGATGGTGGTCGGGGGGAGATGGTGGTCGGGGGGAAGATGGTGGTCAGGGGAAGATGGTGGTCGGGGGGAGATGGTGGTCGGGGGGAAGATGGTGGTCGGGGGGAAGATGGTGGTCGGGGGGAAGATGGTGGTCGGGGGGAAGATGGTGGTCAGGGGGAAGATGGTGGTCGGGGGGAAGATGGTGGTCGGGGGGAAGATGGTGGTCAGGGGGAAGATGGTGGTCGGGGGAAGATGGTGGTCGGGGGGAAGATGGTGGTCGGGGGGAAGATGGTGGTCGGGGGGAAGATGGTGGTCGGGGGAAGATGGTGGTCGGGGGGAAGATGGTGGTCGAGGGGCAGATGGTTGTCGGGGGGAAGATGGTGGTCGGGGGGCAGATGGTGGTCGGGGGAAGATGGTGGTCGGGGGGAAGATGGTGGTCGGGGGGAAGATGGTGGTCGGGGGAAGATGGCGGTCGGGGGAAGATGGTGGTCAGGGGGAAGATGGTGGTCGGGAGAACAGATGGTAATTGGGGGAACAGATGGTGGTCAGGGGGAAGATGGTGGTCAGGGGGAAGATGGTGGTCAGGGGTAAGATGGTGGTCAGGGGGAAGATGGTGGTCGGGGGGAAGATGGTGGTCGGGGAACAGATGGTGGTCAGGGGGAAGATGGTGGTCGGGGGGAAGATGGTGGTCGGGGGGAAGATGGTGGTCGGGGAACAGATGGTGGTCAGGGGGAAGATGGTGGTCGGGGGGAAGATGGTGGTCGGGGGGAAGATGGTGGTCGGGGGGAAGATGGTGGTCGGGGGGAAGATGGTGGTCGGGGGGAAGATGGTGGTCGGGGGGAAGATGGTGGTCGGGGGGAAGATGGTGGTCGGGGGGAAGATGGTGGTCGGGGAACAGATGGTGGTCGGGGGGAAGATGGTGGTCAGGGGGAAGATGGTGGTCGGGGGGAAGATGGTGGTCGGGGGGAAGATGGTGGTCGGGGAACAGATGGTGGTCGGGGGGAAGATGGTGGTCAGGGGGAAGATGGTGGTCGGGGGGAAGATGGTGGTCGGGGAACAGATGGTGGTCGGGGGGAAGATGGTGGTCAGGGGGAAGATGGTGGTCGGGGGTAAGATGGTGGTCGGGGGGAAGATGGTGGTCGGGGGGAAGATGGTGGTCGGGGGGAAGATGGTGGTCAGGGGGAAGATGGTGGTCGGGGGGAAGATGGTGGTCGGGGGGAAGATGGTGGTCGGGGGGAAGATGGTGGTCGGGGGGAAGATGGAGGTCGGGGGGAAGATGGTGGTCGGGGGGAAGATGGTGGTCGGGGGGAAGATGGTGGTCGGGGGGAAGATGGTGGTCGGGGGGAAGATGGTGGTCGGGGGGCAAATGGTGGTCGGGGGGAAGATGGTGGTCAGGAGAACCGATGGTGGTCGGGGGGAATGCGAAGGTGGTCAGGGGAGCAGATGGTGGTCGTGGTGAATCCCATGGTGGTTGGGGTCAGTCCCATGGTGGTCGGGGTCAGTCTGATGGTGGTCGGGAGAACAGATGGTGGTCGGGGAACAGATGGTGGTCAGGGTGAGTGTGATGGTGGTCAGGGGAGCAGATGGTGGTCGTGGTGAATCCCATGGTGGTTGGGGTCAGTCCCATGGTGGTCGGGGTCAGTCTGATGGTGGTCGGGGGAACAGATGGTGGTCGGGGAACAGATGGTGGTCGGGGAACAGATGGTGGTCGGGGAACAGATGGTGGTCGGGGGGCAGATGGTGGTCAGGGTGAGTGTGATGGTGGTCAGGGGAGCAGATGGTGGTTGGGGTGAATTCCATGGTGGTTGGGGTCAGTCCCATGTTGGTCGGGGTGGGTCCGATGGTGGTCAGGGGACAAGATGGTGGTCGGGCAGAGTGTATAATAATGTAGGGGAGGGGATAAAATGGTGTGGGGGAAGATCAGGAGGGGGTGGACGTTTACTGTTTTTTTGACCCTGGAGGAAACACTCACACTTCTCTTGGCCCGCAAGCAGCTGTAAAGGCACTTACCTCATGGTTTCTGCCATTCTCGCCTCCTTTCACTTGCTAGATTTCTCTATGCCTGGGAAACCCA
>NW_027253578.1:0-14369 GCF_044704955.1 Pristiophorus japonicus | reverse complement strand
GTTACTGTGAGCGGGGGTCCGGGGGTCCCTAAACACAGCAACTAGGCCCAGTAATGGCACACACTGATCCTCGCCTCACACCTCCCTCCCACCGCCTCCTCCCTCCCTCCGCTCCTCCCTCCCTCCGCCCTCTCCCTCCTCCCTCCGCCTCTCCCTCCTCCGCCTCTCCCTCCCTCCGCCTCTCCCTCCCTCCCTCCCTCCCTCCTCCCTCCCTCCCTCCGCCTCTCCCTCCTCCCCTCTCCCTCCCTCCCCTCTCCCTCCCTCCGCCTCTCCCTCCCTCCGCCTCTCCCTCCCTCCGCCTCTCCCTCCCTCCGCCTCTCCCTCCCTCCGCCTCTCCCTACCTCCGCCTCTCCCTCCCTCCGCCTCTCCCTCCCTCCGCCTCTCCCTCATTCCCCGTCTCTCCCTCATTCCCCGTCTCTCCCTCATTCCCCGTCTCTCCCTCGTTCCCCGTCTCTCCCTCGTTCCCCGTCTCTCCCTCGTTCCCCGTCTCTCCCTCCCTCTGTCTCTCCCTCCCTCTGTCTCTCCCTCCCTCTGTCTCTCCCTCCCTCTGTCTCTCCCTCCCTCTGTCTCTCCCTCCCTCCGTCTCTCTCCCTCACTCCGTCTCGCTCCTTCACTTCGTCTCTCTCCCTCCCTCCGTCTCTCCCTCCATCTCTCCTTCATTCCCATCTCTCTCTCCCTCCCTCCCTCCCTCCCCATCTCTCTCTCCCTCCCTCCCTCCCTCCCTCCCTCCCTCCCTGTCTCTCCTTCCATCCCTGCCTCTTGTGTATGCAGAAAGAGTCAGACTGAACACTGTGAGCTCAAAGTAAAGTGTGACCTTGGTCTTTTATTGCAGGTCTCCAGAGTGCCTCTCCAGCCTGTGAGGCCTCTTTAAATACCTGTGCTCCCAAGGGATTGTTGGATACCTTGGAACTCCAGGGGATGAGCCCTCTGGTGGCTGTACAGAGTAAATACAAGTTTACATATATAACAACACTCCCCCGCCCCCCCCCCCCCCAAAGTCAATAGTGTAACTATTTACAATGTGAGTCGATCTGGGGCCCTTCTTGCCCTGGTTGATCGTCTCGGTGTGAAAGCTGGTGTTGTTGGATCATTTGTTGGGCCCTCGCTGGGCTGCTGTGCAGCTGGCCTTGCTGGGCTGCCTGGTGTGGTGGGCCCTCGCTGGGCTGCTGTGCAGCTGGCCTTGCTGGGCTGCCTGGTGTGTTGGGTCCTGCAGGGCTGCCTGGTGCGTTGGGCCCTGCTGGGCTGCTGTGCAGCTGGCCTTGCTGGGCTGCCTGATGTGTTGGGCCCTACTGGGCTGCTGTGCAGCTGGCCTTGCTGGGCTGCCTGGTGTGTTGGGCCCAGCAGGGCTGCTGTGGATGATGGGTTCTGCTTCGTGGTCAACCGTGATGTCGGTTGCCACTGGTGTGTGTGTTGGGGGATCAAAAAGGTAGGGTCCAAGGTGGGTTGCTCAGGATAGTCCGTGAATCTGAGTTTGATTTGGTCCAAGTGTTTCCGGTGAATGAGTCCATTTGAAAGTTTGACCACGAAGTTTGACCCGAAACACCCTGCGCCCCTCTTTGGCCATGACAGTGCCGGGAAGCCACTTGGGACCTTGTCAATAATTTAATACAAATACAGGATCATTGATTTCAATCTCGCGTGATGCATTTGCGCTATCATGGTATGCACTTTGTTGAAGCCAACTGCTCTCTACCTGTTCATGTAGATCAGGGTGAACATAGAAACATAGAAAATAGGTGCAGGAGTAGGCCATTCGGCCCTTCTAGCCTGCATCGCCATTCAATGAGTTCATGGCTGAACATGCAACTTCAGTACCCCATTGATGAGAGACTTGTCTTAAGTGCTCTTTTCATGAGCAGTTCAGTAGGTGGGATCCCAGTGAGTGAGTGTGGTCTTGTGCGGTAGCTAAGCAGGACTCGGGATAGGCGAGTCTGCAGTGAGCCTTCAGTTACCCTCTTCAAGCCTTGCTTGATGGTTTGCACTGCTCTTTCTGCCTGACCATTGGACGCTGGTTTAAACGGGGCAGATGTGACATGTTTGATCCCATTATGGGTCATGAATTCTTTGAACTCAGCACTGGTAAAACATGGCCCATTATCGCTCACCAGGACATCGGGTAAGCCGTGTGTGGCAAACATGGCCCACAGGCTTTCAGTAGTGACAGCGGACGTGCTAGCCGACATTATCTCACATTCAATCCACTTGGAGTACGCATCTACAACCACAAGGAACATTTTACCCAAGAACGGGCCTGCATAGTCGATGTGTACCCTAGACCACGGTTTGGAGGGCCAAGACCATAAACTTAGCGGCGCCTCCCTGGGTACATTGCTTAACTGCGAGCATGTATTACATCTGTGAACGCAGGACTCTAAGTCCGCATCGATACCGGGCCACCACACGTGGGATCTGGCTATCGCTTTCATCATTAAGATGCCTGGGTGGGTACTGTGGAGGTCATTGATGAAGGTGTCTCTGCCCTTCTTGGGGACCACTACTCGATTGCCCCACAAAAGGCAGTCTGCCTGTATAGACATTTAATCTTTGGGCCGCTGGAACGGCTTTATCTCTTCCTGCATTTCCACTGGGACACTGGACCAGCTCCCGTGAAGCACACAGCTTTTGACTAGAGATAATAAGGAGTCCTGGCTTGTCCAGGTTTTGATCTGCTGGGCAGTGAAGGTGATTGCTCACTCTCAAATGCTTCTATAACCATGGGTAAATCTGCGGGCTGTGCCATATCCACCCCCGTGGTGGGCAATGGCAGCCTACTGAGAGCATCGGCGCAGTTTTCTGTGCCTGGCCTGTGGTGGATGGCATAGTTGTATGTGGACAACGTGAGCGCCCATCTCTGGATGTGAGCCGATGCGTTGGTATTTATCCCTTCACTCTCAGAAAACAGGGATATTAGTGGCTTATGGTCAGTTTCCAATTCGAATTTTAGCCCAAACAGGTATTGATGCATTTTCTTTACCCCATAGACACACGCTAACGCTTCTTTCTCAATCATGCTGTAGGCTCTCTCAGCCTTAGACAGACTCCTGGATGCATAAGCAACCGGTTGCAGTTTCCTGAAATCATTAGCTTGTTGCAATACACACCCAACGCTATATGACGATACATCACATGCTAATTCAAAACGCTTACATGGATCATACAACACAAGCAATTTGTTTGAGCATAACAATTTTCTCGCTTTTACAAAGGCATTTTCTTGGCTTTTGCCCCAAACCCATTCGCCCCCTTTTCATAGTAAGACATGTAGTGGTTCTAACAGCGTGCTGAGACCCGGTAAGGAGTTACCAAAGTAGTTCAAGAGTCCAGGAACGACTGCAGCTCCGTCATGTTCTGTGGCCTCGATGCGTTCTCGATTGCCTCTGTCTTCGTGTTGGTGGGCCTGATGCTGTCCGCCGCAATCCTCCTTCCCAGGAACTCCACTTCAGGCACCAGGAAAACGCACTTCGAGCGTTTTAACCTGAGTCCTACGCGGTTGAGTCGACTAAGAACCTCCTCCAGGTTCTGCAGGTGCTCGACTGTGTCCCGACCTGTAACCAAGATGTCGTCCTGGAAGACCACGGTGTGTGAGACCGACCTCAGTAAACTTTCCATGTTCCTCTGGAATATCGCCGCCATTGATCGGATTCCAAACGGACATCTGTTGTAAACAAAAAGATCCTTGTGCGTGTTGATACAGGTGAGGGCCTTCGATGATTCCTCCAGTTCCTGCGTCATGTAGGCTGAGGTCAGATCCAGCTTCGTGAACGTCTTTCCTCTCACCAGCGGTGCAAAGAGGTCGTCGGCCTTTGGTAGTGGGTATTGGTCCTGAAGGGAGAAACGATTGATAGTTTCTGATGGTGCTGTCTTCCTTGAGGACTGGAACGATAGGACTGGCCCACTCGCTGAACTCGATCGGTGAGATGATGCCCTCTCGTTGTAGCTGGTTTAGCTCTATCTCTACCCTTTCTCTCATCATGTACGGTACTGCTCTCGCCTTGTGATGGATGGGTTGTGCCTCTGGAATTAGGTGGATCTGCACTTTTGCTCCTTGGAATTTCCCGATGCCTGGTTCGAACAGCGAAGGAAATTTGTTTAAGACCCGGGCACACGATGTGTTGTCAGTGGGCAACAGCGCTCGGATGTCTCCCAGTTCCAGCGTATCTTTCCCAGCCAGCTCCTGCCGAGCAGCGTGGGACCATCGCCCGGTACCACCCAGAGTGGTAGCTTGTGCACCGCTCCATCGAAGGAGACCTTTACGGTAGCACTGCCGGTTACAGGAGTCAGTTCTTTCGTGTAAGTTCTTAGTTTCGTGCGAATTGGAGTTAAGATTGGCCTTGAGGCCTTGTTGCACCACATTTTGAAAGTCTATTTGCCCATGATGAACTGGCTCGCGGCCGTGTCCAGCTCCATTGACACCGGGAGTCCATTTAATTCAACCTTCAGCATTATCGGAGGACAATTCATCTTGAATGTGTGCACCCCATGTACCTCTGCCTCCTCTATCTGAGGCTTTGGTTCGTCGTGATCCTCCGTGGATCTGTCCTCCTCTGCAACATGGTGGTTTGCAAGTCTAGCAGCTCGCCTGCACATACATTGGAGGTGTCGCATTGTTCCACAGCCCTTGCAAACGTACCCTTTGAATCGGCATGAATGGAAACGATGATCACCCCCGCAGCGCCAACAAGGTGTTAATGGCCTTGCATTCATCACCCTTGATGGTGGACTCTGAGACATTTGTGGATGTGCAGCTGCAGGTATGTGTGACCTGCCCTGTACGTTACGATTCGAAAACAACATCACTTTGTTCACATTACTTGTAGCAGCACTTGTGTGCTGAGAGATTTGCTTCGTATTGTCACTGGTGGCAATGAATCCTGGGCTATCGCTATGGCCTTACTCAAGGTTGGGGTCTCTGCAGTCAAAAGTTTGCGAAGTATGGTTTCGTGGCCAATGCCAAGTATGAAAAAGTCTCTGAGCATGTGCTCCAAATGTTCTTCAAATTCGCAATGTCCTGCAAGGCATCTTAGCTCGGCGACATAACTCACCACTTCCTGGCCTTCAGACCTTTTGTAGGTGCAGAACCGGTACCTCGCCATCAGAACGCTTTCCTTCAGGTTCAAATGCTCTCGGACCAGTGTGCACAAATCGTCGTACGATTTCTCCGTGGGTTTTGCTGGAGAGAGCAGATTCTTCATGAGGCCATAAGTTGGTGCCGCACAGACGGTGAGGAGGATCGCCCTTCGTTTGGCAGCGCTCCCTTCCTCATCTAGCTCGTTGGCCACGAAGTATTGGTCGAGTCGCTCCATAAAAATTTCCCAATCATCTCCCTCCGAGAATTTCTCCAGGACTCCCACTGTTTTCTGCATCTTTGGGTTCGCTGTCTGAATCTCGTCGCCAGTTGTTATGTATGGAGAAAGAGTCCGTCTGAACACTGAGCTGAAAGTAAAGTGTGACCTTTGTCTTTTATTGCAGGTCTCCAGAGTGCCTCTCCAACCTGTGAAGCCGCCTTAAATACCTGTGCTCCCAGGGAATTATGAGATCCCTTGGACTCCAGGGGATGAGCCCCCTGGTGGCTGTACAGAGTATATACAAGTCCAGATACATAACACCTCTCTCTCTCTCTCCCACCCGCCCCGTCTCTCTCTCTCTCTCTCTCTCCCTCTCCCCCTCTCCCCCTCTCTCTCTCCCCCTCTCTCTCTTCCCCTCTCTCTCTTCCCCTCTCTCACTTCTCTCTCCCCCTCTCTCTCTCCCTCTCTCTCTCTCCCCCTCTCTCCCCCCCTCTCCCCCCTCTCCACCCCTCTCTCCCCCTCTCTCCCCCTCTCTCCCCCTCTCTCTTCCCCTCTCTCTCCCCCTCTCTCTCCCCCTCTCTCTCTCCCTCCCCCTCTCTCTCCCCCTCTCTCTCACCCCTCTCCCTCCCCTCCCTCCCCCTACCTCCCTCTCCCTCTCTCTCTCTCTCTCTCTCTCTCTCCCTCCCTCCCTCTCTTAATCTCCCTCCCCCACTCTCTCTCCCTCTCCCTCTCTCTCTCTCCCTCCCCCTCCCTCTCTCTCCCCCTCTCCTTCTCCCTCTCCTCCCGCTCCCTTCCCCTCTCTCTCCCTCTCTCTCTCCCTCCCTCCCAGGGGTAGTGCTGGACAGGCTAATGGGACTCAACGTAGACAAGTCCCCTGGTCCTGATGAAATGCATCCCAGGGTATTAAAAGAGATGGCGGAAGTTATAGCAGATGCATTCGTTATAATCTACCAAAATTCCCTGGACTCTGGGGAGGTACCAGCGGATTGGAAAGCAGCTAATGTAACACCTCTGTTTAAAAAAGGGGGCAGACAAAAGGCAGGTAAATATAGGCTGGTTAGTTTAACATCTGTAGTGGGGAAAATGCTTGAAACTATCATTAAGGAAGAAATAGCGGGACATCGAGATAGGAATAGTGCAATCAAGCAGACGCAACATGGATTCATGAAGGGGAAATCATGTTTAACTAATTTACTGGAATTCTTTGAGGATATAACGAGCATGGTGGATAGAGGTGTACCGATGGATGTGGTGTATTTAGATTTCCAAAAGACATTCGATAAGGTGCCACACAAAAGGTTACTGCAGAAGATAAAGGTACGCGGAGTCAGAGGAAATGTATTAGCATGGATAGAGAATTGGCTGGCGAACAGAAAGCAGAGAGTCGGGATAAATGGGTCCTTTTCGGGTTGGAAATCGGTGGTTAGTGGTGTGCCACAGGGATCGGTGCTGGGACCACAACTGTTTACAATATACATAGATGACCTGGAAGAGGGGACAGAGTGTAGTGTAACAAAATTTGCAGATGACACAAAGATTAGTGGGAAAGCGGGTTGTGTAGAGGACACAGAGAGGCTGCAAAGAGATTTAGATAGGTTAAGCGAATGGGCTAAGGTTTGGCAGATGGAATACAATGTCGGAAAGTGTGAGGTCATCCACCTTGGGAAAAAAAACAGTAAAAGGGAATATTATTTGAATGGGGAGAAATTACAACATGCTGTGGTGCAGAGGGACCTGGGGGTCCTTGTGCATGAATCCCAAAAAGTTAGTTTGCAGGTGCAGCAGGTAATCAGGAAGGCGAATGGAATGTTGGCCTTCATTGCGAGAGGGATGGAGTACAAAAGCAGGGAGGTCCTGCTGCAACTGTACAGGGTATTGGTGAGGCCGCACCTGGAGTACTGCGTGCAGTTTTGGTCACCTTACTTAAGGAAGGATATACTGGCTTTGGAGGGGGTACAGAGACGATTCATGAGGCTGATTCCGGAGATGAGGGGGTTACCTTATGATGATAGATTGAGTAGACTGGGTCTTTACTCGTTGGAGTTCAGAAGGATGAGGGGTGATCTTATAGAAATATTTGAAAGAATGAAAGGGATAGACAAGATAGAGGCAGAGAGGTTGTTTCCACTGGTCGGGGAGACTAGAACTAGGGGGCACAGCCTCAAAATACGGGGGAGCCAATTTAAAACCGAGTTGAGAAGGAATTTCTTCTCCCAGAGGGTTGTGAATCTGTGGAATTCTCTGCCCAAGGAAGCAGTTGAGGCTGGGTCATTGAATGTATTCAAGTCACAGATAGATAGATTTTTAACCAATAAGGGAATTAAGGGTTACGGGGAGCGGGCGGGTAAGTGGAGCTGAGTCCACGGCCAGATCAGCCATGATCTTGTTGAATGGCGGAGCAGGCTCGAGGGGCTAGATGGCCTACTCCTGTTCCTAATTCTTATGTTCTTATGTTCTCTCTCTCTCTCCCTCCCTCCCTCCCTCCCTCTCTCTCTCTCTCCCTCTCTCTCCCTCTGTATCCCTCTCCCCCTCTCGCTCTCCCCCTCTCGCTCTCCCCCTCTCGCTCTCCCCCTCTCACTCTCCCCCTCTCGCTCTCGCTCTCCCCCTCTCGCTCTCCCCCTCTCGCTCTCCCCCTCTCGCTCTCCCCCTCTCGCTCTCCCCCTCTCGCTCTCGCTCTCCCTCTCCCTCTCCCCCTCTCGCTCTCGCTCTCCCTTTCCCCCTCTCGCTCTCCCCCTCTCGCTCTCCCCCTCTCCCCCTCTCGCTCTCGCTCTCCCTTTCCCCCTCTCGCTCTCCCCCTCTCGCTCTCGCTCTCGCTCTCCCCCTCTCCCCCTCTCGCTCTCGCTCTCCCCCTCTCGCTCTCCCCCTCTCGCTCTCCCCCCCCCTCTCGCTCTCGCTCTCCCTTTCCCCCTCTCGCTCTCGCTCTCCCCCTCTCGCTCTCCCCCTCTCGCTCTCCCCCTCTCCCCCTCTCGCTCTCGCTCTCCCTTTCCCCCTCTCGCTCTCGCTCTCGCTCTCCCCCTCTCGCTCTCCCCCTCTCGCTCTCCCCCTCTCGCTCTCCCCCTCTCGCGCTCCCCCTCTCGCTCTCGCTCTCCCTTTCCCCCTCTCGCTCTCGCTCTCCCCCTCTCGCTCTCCCCCTCTCGCTCTCCCCCTCTCGCTCTCCCCCTCTCCCCCTCTCGCTCTCGCTCTCCCTTTCCCCCTCTCGCTCTCGCTCTCGCTCTCCCCCTCTCGCTCTCTCCCTCTCGCGCTCCCCCTCTCGCTCTCGCTCTCCCTTTCCCCCTCTCGCTCTCGCTCTCCCACTCTCGCTCTCCCCCTCTCGCTCTCGCTCTCCCACTCTCGCTCTCCCCCTCTCGCGCTCCCCCTCTCGCTCTCGCTCTCCCCCTCTCCCTTTCCCCCTCTCGCTCTCGCTCTCCCCCTCTCGCTCTCCCCCTCTCGCGCTCCCCCTCTCGCTCTCGCTCTCCCTTTCCCCCTCTCGCTCTCGCTCTCGCTCTCGCTCTCGCTCTCGCTCTCCCCCTCTCGCTCTCGCTCTCCCTCTCTCGCTCTCGCTCTCCCTTTCCCCCTCTCGCTCTCCCTCTCGCTCTCCCCCTCTCCCCCTCTCGCTCTCGCTCTCCCTTTCCCCCTCTCGCTCTCCCTCTCGCTCTCCCCCTCTCCCCCTCTCGCTCTCGCTCTCCCTTTCCCCCTCTCGCTCTCCCTCTCGCTCTCCCCCTCTCCCCCTCTCGCTCTCGCTCTCCCTTTCCCCCTCTCGCTCTCCCCCTCTCGCTCTCGCTCTCCCCCTCTCGCTCCCCCTCTCGCTCTCGCTCTCCCCCTCTCGCTCTCCCCCTCTCGCTCTCCCCCTCTCCCTTTCCCCCTCTCGCTCTCCCCCTCTCGCTCTCCCCCTCTCGCTCTCCCTTTCACCCTCTCGCTCTCCCCCTCTCGCTCTCCCCCTCTCGCTCTCCCCCTCTCGCTCTCCCCCTCTCGCTCTCGCTCTCCCTTTCCCCCTCTCGCTCTCCCTCTCTCTCTCCCCCTCTCTCTCTCTCTCCCACTTTCTCCGCTCTCTCTTTCTCCCTCCCTCTCTCTCTCTCCCTTCCGTCCGTTGTGACCCCAGTGAGGGGAGTCTGGGATCCAGAATCTCACTCAGCCAGTGTCCCTGGGGGATGGTGTGTCCAGTGTTACACAGGATTGCACAGGATATACAGCACAGGGACCGAAACAGGCCATTGGGCCCAAGCAGCCCCATGCCAGTGCTTACGCTGTGCTCGAGCCTGGTGCTGTTGCTGTATAATAATCCAGGGTCCGTGAGTTCTAATCCCACCCTGGCCGTTTGAGAACCTAATTCAGTTTGAGAATAAATCTGGAGATGAGATTGTGCAGCCAGTAAACGCAGCCAGGAAGCTGTCGGATTGTAAACCCAGCGGCTGGCCTGATGTCTCTGAGCACAAGGGGTCATCGTTACAGAGAAAGTCGGAAACACAAGAAGCATTTTATAACTAAACGTGCAGTGAGTCTGAGACAGATTGCGGAAAGGCGGGAGCCGGAACATTCTGGGTCCGAGGAGTGATACGTCCTTACTACACAGTATAAATGCACACGAGGCCCATGCTTGAGAGAAGGTCAGTCTATGACCTGTCCTTTATTCCTTAGCACTCCAGTGATGAAGGTGGGTGGAGCTTCCCCTTTTATACCTGAAGGTCCAGGTTAGGAGTGTCTCCCACCTAGTGGTCAGTGTTCTCACAGTGTACAACTTAGGTCAGTTTATACATGGGATGCAATGCTGGTTGAATACATGACATCACCTCCCCCAAAGTCTTATTGGGATCACAGGTTGAGTCTCTCTGGTGGTTTACGCTCCCTTGTAGAACGCCTGAGTTGGGGCTCCGGTTGTTGGGCGCTGACCTGAGTGTCTGCTGTTTGCGGTGCCTCAGGCCTGTCCGGACTGCCCACAGTGACTGGGCTCTCCTCCCTTTGGTTCCGGTGTTCGGTCACCTGTGGTGGAGTGAACTCTATATCGTGTTCTTCCTCTGCTTCTTCTATGGGGTTGCTGAACCTCCTTTTTGTTTGATCTACATGTTTGCGGCAGATTTGTCCATTGGTAAGTTCAACTACCAGAATCCTATTTCCCTCTTTGGCAACCACAGTGCCTGCGAGCCATTTGGGCCCTGCAGCATAGTTGAGGACAAAAACAGGGTCATTTACATCAATACATCGCGCCCTCGCATTCCTGTCATGGTAGTGATATTGTGACTGGCGCCTGCTCTCGACAATTTCTTTCATGGTGGGGTGTATAAGGGATAATCGGGTTTTGAGCGTCCTTTTCATTAGCAGCTCTGCGGGTGGAAACCCCTGTGAGCGAGTGTGGTCGGGATCCATAGGCCAACAGGAGGCGTGATAAGCGGGTTTATAGGGAACCCCCTTGGAATCTGAGCATCCCCTGTTTGATTATCTGCACTGCTCGTTCTGCCTGGCCGTTTGAGGCCGGCTTGAACGGTGCCGTTCTAACATGGTTAATTCCATTGCCTGCCATGAAGTCCTGGAATTCAGTGCTTGTGAAGCACAGGCCATTGTCGCTGACCAAGATGTCCGGTAGACCGTGGGCGGCGAACATTGCCCGTAGACTTTCTACCGTGGCAGAGGATGTGCTTGAATTTAAAATGTCACACTCGATCCATTTGGAGTAGGCGTCTACTACAACCAAAAACATTTTCCCCATGAAAGGACCTGCGTAGTCCACATGGATGCGTGACCATGGTTTGGCGGGCCATGGCCAGGGGCTAAGGGGGGCTTCCCTGGGCGCATGGCCCAGCTGGGCACACGTGTTGCACCTGCGAACACAAAGTTCCAGATCTGCGTCTATCTCTGGCCACCAAACGTGTGACCTGGCAATTGCCTTCATTGTGACAATGCCCGGGTGACCATTGTGGAGTTCTCTGATGAACACCTCTCTGCCCATCTGGGGCATGACTACACGGTTTCCCCACAGTAGGCAACCGGCCTGAATCGAGAGTTCATTCTTGCGCCTGTGAAATGGTTTAAATTTCTCAGGGCATGCCCTGTACGTGGCTACCCAGTCCCCATTCAGGACACATTTCTTGACTAGAGACAATAGCGGGTCTCTATTTGTCCAGACTTTAATCTGACGGGCTGTCACGGGTGAGCCTTCGCTTCCGAAAGCTTCAACAGCCATGACCATCTCAGCACCATGCTCGGTAGCCCCCTCAGTGGTGGCTAGTGGGAGCCTGCTGAGTGCATCGGCGCAGTTTTTGGTGCCCGGTCTGTGCCGAATTGTATAGTCATGGGCGGCTAACGTGAGTGCCCACCTCTGTATGCGGGCCGATGCGTTTGAATTTATGGCCTTGTTGTCGGCCAAAAGGGACGTTAGGGGTTTGTGATCTGTCTCCAGCTCAAATTTCCTGCCAAACAGGTACTGGTGCATTTTCTTTACCGCATATACACATGCGAGCGCCTCCTTTTCTACCATCCCGTAGCCCCTTTCTGCCTGGGACAGACTCCTGGAGGCATAAGCTACCGGCTGTAACTGACCCTTGGCATTGACATGCTGCAACACACACCCGACACCATAGGACAACGCATCGCACGTTAACACAAGTTTCTTACATGGGTCATATAGCGTTAACAGATTGTTGGAACATAACAAATTGCGTGCTCTATTAAAAGCCCTTTCCTGGCTGTCCCCCCAGACCCATTCGCGACCTTTGCGTAGGAGCACGTGTAGCGGCTCTAGCAGCGTGCTCAATTTGGGAAGAAAGTTTCCAAAATAGTTCAGGAGCCCCAGGAACGAACGCAGCTCCGTCGTGTTACGGGGTCTGGGTGCTCTCTGGATCGCTTCCGTCTTGGATGCAGTAGGGCTGATCCCGTCTGCTGCTACCCTCATCCCCAGGAATTCTACCTCTGGAGCTAGGAAGACGCACTTCGCCTTTTTCAGTCGCAGACCTACCCGGTCCAGTCTGCGTAGCACCCCCTCCAGGTTGTCGAGTTGTTCTTCAGTATCGTAACCCGTGATGAGGATGTCGTCCTGAAAAACCACCGTCCCTGGAATCGACTTGAGGAGGCTTTCCATATTTCGTTGGAAGATCGCGGCGGCCGAGCGAATCCCGAACGGACATGTGTTGTACTCAAACAACCCCTTGTGTGTCGTGATGGTGGTCAGCTTCTTCGACTCACTCGCCAGCTCCTGGGTCATGTAAGCTGAGGTCAGGTCCAATTTTGAAAATAGTTTGCCACCGGATAGCGTCGCAAAGAGGTCCTCCGCTCTCGGTAGCGGTTACTGGTCTTGGAGTGACACCCGATTGATGGTGGCCTTGTAATCGCCACATATCCTGACCGACTCATCCGCCTTGAGCACCGGCACAATCGGGTTCGCCCAGTCACTGAATTCGACTGGCGAGATGATGCCTTCCCTCAGCAGGCGGTCCAATTCGCCTTCTATCTTTTCCCGCATCACGTACGGCACCGCTCTGGCCTTGTGGTGTACTGGACTGGCGTCCGGGTTTATGTGAATCACTACCTTGGCCCCCATGAAAGTGCCGATGCCGGGTTGAAATAATGAGTCAAATTTGTCCAGGACCTGTGAGCATGATACTCGCTCCACAGAGGAAATTGCATTGACATCGCCCCATTTCCAGTTCATGACAGCAAGCCAACTCCTCCCCAGTAGTGCGGGACCGTCCCCTGGGACAATCCAGAGTGGCAACCTGTTCTCCGAATCTTTGTGGGTCACGACTACCGTGGCGCTGCCTAGCACCGGAATGATCTGCTTTGTGTAAGTCCGTAGCTGTGCGTCAATCGGCAATAATTTTGGCCTCCTGGCCTTGGATGCCTACAACTTTTCAAACTGTTTGATACCCATCAGGGACTGGCTGGCCCCCGTGTCTAACTCCATTGATACTGGGATGCCATTGAGGAGCACTTTCATCATTATCGGTGGTGTTCTGGTGTATGAACTGTATACGTGCTCCACATGAACTCGCTGAACTTCAGCTTCCAGCGATTTCCCCCAGTGTCCATTTCTGCAATTTCTGCAGGTATTTTGCTCATCTCTGCAAACTCCGGCTGAATGTATGCCTCCATGCCTCCAGCATGAGTTGCGGTTTGAAACAAAAGGTCCCTTGCCAGTCGATCGTCCCTGACTGCCCCTGTTATTGTCCTTGAGTGCAACATTAACAGGTGTTGATGGCCCCATTACTGACCGCATTGTCCCTTGCAATGGCATGAATCGCTGTTCAGCTTGCCATTGTCTCTGTCGAACTCCCCCTCTGGGTTCGACTACATGTTGGGGCATGCCTGACTGCCCTTGTCTGCCTGGAGAATTGTGTGCTGCTTTAACAATGTTGAATCTCTGTCCCAACCATTCCTTAACACAGTACCTCTCGTCTGTTCTGCTAGTGGCCATGCTCGCGTGGTTTAAATCCCAGTTTCTTGTCGCCATTGATACGTCCTTACTACACAGTATAAATGCACACGGGGCCCATGCTTGAGAGAAGGTCAGTCTGTGACCTGTCCTTTATTCCTTAGCACTCAAGTGATGAAGGTGGGTGGAGCTTCCCCTTTTATACCTGAAGGTCCAGGTTAGGAGTGTCTCCCACCTAGTGGTCAGTGTTCTCACGGTGTACCACTTAGGTCAGTTTATACATGGGTTACAATGCTGGTTGAATACATGACAAGGAGGAAATGGGATTGCGTGTGGTTAGAAACACGCCAAGGGAGCAGTGTGGCTGGGAGGGTTCGGTGGCTGAACCTTTCCTGCCTGCTCCTCTCAATATTTCCCAGCCACAGGAATACTGCAAGCAGACTGAGATACTGGGAGAGCGGGGCAACGGGATTAGACCAGGATTGCTCCGTCGATCAGCCTCCATTGTCCTGATGGGCAGAATGGCCTCCCACCGATCAATCTGTGCTTCTAATTATCTGTATTATTTCACATTGTTCAGTGTTTTTGTGAAATACATTGTTTCATCAATTCCAGGGTTATGTGAAAGTGGACGAACCTGGAAAATGTTGTCCAGTCTGCCGCCAGCAGGTTCCTGGTGAGTGACTGCAGAGTGTTTCTACCTAACCCCTCAATCTCACTCTCTAACCCCGGGGTCAATCCGTGTA
>NW_027253576.1:0-14372 GCF_044704955.1 Pristiophorus japonicus | reverse complement strand
GATAGTGTCTCGGGGGGGAGGGGAGAGTGTCTCGGGGGGAGGGGAGTGTGTCTCGGGGGGAGGGGAGTGAGTCCCGGGGGGAGGGGAGAGTTTCTCGTGGGGAGGGAAGGGGCGAGTGTATCGGGGGGAGGGGAGAGTGTCCCGGGAGGAGGGGAGGGGAGAGTGTCCCGAGGGGAGTGGAGAGTTTCCCAGGGGGAGGGGAGGGGAGAGTGTCCCAGGGGGAGGGGAGAGTGTCCCGGGGCGAGGGGCGAGTGTCCCGGGGGAAGGGGAGGGGAGAGTGTCCCGAGGTGTGGCGTGAGTGTCCCGGGGAGAGGGGAGAGTGTCCCGGGGGGAGGGGAGAGTGTCATGGTGGGAGGGGAGAGTGTCCCAGGTGGAGGGGAGAGTGTCCCGGGGAGAGGGGCGAGTGTCCCGGGGGGAGGGGAGGGGAGAGTGTCCCGAGGTGTGGCGTGAGTGTCCCGGGGAGAGGGGAGAGTGTCCCGGGGGGAGAGGAGAGTGTCACGGGGGGAGGGGAGAGTGTCACGGGGGGAGGGAGAGTGTCTCGGGGGAGGGGAGAGTGTCTCAGGGGGAGGAGAGAATGTCTCGGGGGAGGGGAGAGTGTCTCGGTGGGAGTGGAGAGTGTCTTGGGGGGAGGGGAGAGCGTCTCGGTGGGAGGGAAGAGTGTCTCGGGGGGAGGGGAGAGTGACTCGGGGGGAGGGGAGTGTGTCTCGGGGGGAGCGGAGTGTGTCTCGGGGGGAGAGGAGAGTGTCCTGGGGGAGGGGAGAGTGTCTCCGCGGGTAGGGGAGTGTGTCCGAGGAGAGGGGAGGGGAGAGTGTCCCGAGGGGAGGGGAGAGTGTCCCGGGGGGAGGGGAGGGGAGAGTGTCCCGAGGGGAGTGGAGAGTTTCCCAGGGGGAGGGGAGGGGAGAGTGTCCCGAGGTGTGGCGTGAGTGTCCCGGGGAGAGGGGAGGGGAGAGTGTCCCGGGGGGAGGGGAGAGTGTCCCGGGGAGAGGGGAGAGTGTCCCGGGGGGAGGGGGAGAGTGTCCCGGGGGAAGGGAGAGTGTCCCGGGAGGAGGGGAGACTGTCTCGGGTGGAGGGGAGAGTGTCCCGAGGGGAGGGGAGTGTGTCTCGGGGGGGAGGGGAGAGTGTCCCGAGGAGAGGGGAGGGGAGAGTGTCCCAGGGGGAGGGAGAGTGTCCCGGGGAGAGGGGCGAGTGTCCCGGGGGGAGGGGAGGGGTGAGTGTCCCGAGATGTGGCGTGAGTGTCCCGGGGAGAGGGGAGAGTGTCCCGGGGGAGGGGAGAGTGTCACGGGGGGAGGGGAGAGTGTCACGGGGGGAGGGAGAGTGTCTCGGGGGAGGGGAGAGTGTCTCAGGGGGAGGAGAGAATATCTCGGGGGAGTGGAGAGTGTCTCGGTGGGAGTGGAGAGTGTCTTGGGGGGAGGGGAGAGTGTCTCGGGGGAGGGGAGAGTGTCCCGAGGGGAGGGGAGAGTGTCCCGGGGGGAGGGGAGAGGAGAGTGTCCCGAGGGGAGTGGAGAGTTTCCCAGGGGGAGGGGAGGGGAGAGTGTCCCGAGGTGTGGCGTGAGTGTCCCGGGGAGAGGGGAGAGTGTCCCGGGCGGAGGAGAGAGTGTCACGGGGGGAGGGGAGAGTGTCTCGGGGGAGTGGAGAGTGTCTTGGGGGGAGGGGAGAGCGTCTCGGTGGGAGGGAGGAGTGTCTCGGGGGGAGGGGATAGTGTCTCGGGGGGAGGGGGAGAGTGTCTCGGGGGGAGGGGAGTGTGTCTCGGGGGGAGGGGAGTGAGTCCCGGGGGGAGGGGAGAGTTTCTCGTGGGGAGGGAAGGGGCGAGTGTATCGGGGGGAGGGGAGAGTGTCCCGGGAGGAGGGGAGAGTGTCTCCGCAGGTAGGGGAGTGTGTCCCGAGGAGAGGGGAGGGGAGAGTGTCCCGAGGGGAGGGGAGAGTGTCCCGGGGGAGGGGAGGGGAGAGTGTCCCGAGGGGAGTGGAGAGTTTCCCAGGGGGAGGGGAGGGGAGAGTGTCCCGAGGTGTGGCGTGAGTGTCCCGGGGAGAGGGGAGAGTGTCCCGGGGGAGGGGGAGAGTGTCACGGGGGGAGGGGAGAGTGTCACGGGGGGCGGGAGAGTGTCTCGGTGGGAGGGAAGATTGTCTCGGGGGGAGGGGAGAGTGTCTCGGGGGGAGGGGAGAGTGTCTCGGGGAGTGGCGAGTGTATCGGGGGAGGGGAGAGTGTCTCAGGGGGAGGACAGAATGTCTCGGGGGAGTGGAGAGTGTCTCGGTGGGAGGGGAGAGTGTCTCGGGGGGAGGGGAGAGTGTCTCGGGTGGAGGGAGAGTGTCTCGGGGGAGGGGAGAGTGTCTCAGGGGGAGGACAGAATGTCTCGGGGGAGTGGAGAGTGTCTTGGGGGGAGGGGAGAGTGTCTCGGGGGGAGGGGAGAGTGTCTCGGGGGGAGGCGAGTGTGTCTCGGGGGGAGGGGAGTGTGTCCCGGGGGAGGGGAGAGTGTCTCCGCGGGTAGGGGAGTGTGTCCCGAGGAGAGGGGAGGGGAGAGTGTCCCGAGGGGAGGGGAGAGTGTCTCGTGGGGAGGGAAGGGGAGAGTGTATCGGGAGGAAGGGAGAGTGTCCCGGGGGGAGGGGAGAGTGTCTCGTGGGGAGGGAAGGGGCGAGTGTATCGGGGGGAGGGGAGAGTGTCCCGGGAGGAGGGGAGACTGTCCCGGGGGGAGGGGGAGAGTGTCTCCGCGGGTAGGGGAGTGTGTCCCGAGGAGAGGGGAGGGGAGAGTGTCCCGAGCGGAGGGGAGAGTGTCTCGGGGGGAGGGGAGGGGAGAGTTTCCCGAGGGGAGTGGAGAGTTTCCCAGGGAGATGGGAGGGGAGAGTGTCCCGAGGTGTGGCGTGAGTGTCCCGGGGAGAGGGGAGAGTGTCCCGGGGGAGGGGAGAGTGTCACGGGGGGAGGGGAGAGTGTCCCGGGAGGAGGGGAGACTGTCTCGGGTGGAGGGGAAAGTGTCCCGAGGGGAGGGGAGTGTGTCTCGGGGGGGAGGGGAGAGTGTCCCGTGGAGAGGGGAGGGGAGAGTGTCCCAGGGGGAGGGGAGAGTGTCCCGGGGAGAGGGGCGAGTGTCCCGGGGGGAGGGGAGAGTGTCTCGGGGGGAGGGGAGAGTGTCTCGGTGGGAGGGGAGAGTGTCCCGGGGAGAGGGGAGAGTGTCTCGGGGGGAGGGAAGAGTGTCTCGGGGGGAGGGGAGAGTGTCTCGGGGGGAGGGGAGAGTGTCCCGAGGGGAGGGGAGAGTGTCCCGGGGGGAGGGGAGGGGAGAGTGTCCCGAGGGGAGGGGAGAGTTTCCCAGGGGGAGGGGAGGGGAGAGTGTCCCGGGAGGAGGGGAGACTGTCCCGGGGGGAGGGGAGAGTGTCTCCGCGGGTAAGGGAGTGTGTCCCGAGGAGAGGGGAGGGGAGAGTGTCCCGAGGGGAGGGGAGAGTGTCCCGGGGGGAGGGGAGGGGAGAGTGTCCCGAGGGGAGTGAAGAGTTTCCCAGGGGGAGGGGAGGGGAGAGTGTCCCGAGGTGTGGCGTGAGTGTCCCGGGGAGAGGGGAGAGTGTCCCGGGGGGAGGGGAGACTGTCACGGGGGGAGGGAGAGTGTCTCGGGGGAGGGGAGAGTGTCTCGGTGGGAGTGGAGAGTGTCTTGGGGGGAGGGGAGAGGGTCTCGGTGGGAGGGAAGAGTGTCTCGGGGGGAGAGGAGAGTGTCTCGGGGGGAGGGGAGAGTGTCCCGGGGGGAGGGGAGAGTGTCTCGGGGGGAGGGGAGAGTGTCTCGGGGGGAGGGGAGAGTGTCTCGGGGGGAGGGGAGTGTGTCTCGGGGGAGGGGAGAGTGTCTCGGGGGGAGGGGAGTGTGTCTCGGGGGGAGGGGAGAGTTTCCCGGGGGAGGGGAGAGTGTCTCCGCGGGTAGGGGAGTGTGTCCCGAGGAGAGGGGAGGGGAGAGTGTCCCGAGGGGAGGGGAGAGTGTCCCGGGGGGAGGGGAGGGGAGAGTGTCCCGGGAGGAGGGGAGACTGTCCCGGGGGGAGGGGAGAGTGTCTCCGCGGGTAGGGGAGTGTGTCCCGAGGAGAGGGGAGGGGAGAGTGTCCCGGGGGGAGGGGAGGGGAGAGTGTCCCGAGGGGAGGGGAGAGTGTCCCGGGGGGAGGGGAGGGGAGAGTGTCCCGAGGGGAGTGGAGAGTTTCCCAGGGGGAGGGGAGGGGAGAGTGTCCCGAGGTGTGGCGTGAGTGTCCCGGGGAGAGGGGAGAGTGTCCCGGGGGGAGGGGAGAGTGTCACGGGGGGAGGTGAGAGTGTCCCGGGAGGAGGGGAGACTGTCTCGGGTGGAGGGGAGAGTGTCTCCGCGGGTAGGGGAGTGTGTCCCGAGGAGAGGGGAGGGGAGAGTGTCCCGAGGGGAGGGGAGAGTGTCCCGGGAGGAGGGGAGGGGAGAGTGTCCCGAGGGGAGTGGAGAGTTTCCCAGGGGGAGGGGAGGGGAGAGTGTCCCGAGGTGTGGCGTGAGTGTCCCGGGGAGAGGAGAGAGTGTCCCGGGGGGAGGGGAGAGTGTCACGGGGGGAGGGGAGAGTGTCCCAGGGGGAGGGGAGAGTGTCCCAGGGGGAGGGGAGAGTGTCCCGGGTAGAGGGGCGAGTGTCCCGGGGGGAGGGGAGGGGAGAGTGTCCCGAGGTGTGGCGTGAGTGTCCCGGGGAGAGGGGAGAGTGTCCCGGGGGGAGGGGAGAGTGTCACGGGGGGAGGGGAGAGTGTCCCAGGGGGAGGGGAGAGTGTCCCGGGGAGAGGGGCGAGTGTCCCGGGGGGAGGGGAGGGGAGAGTGTCCCGAGGTGTGGCGTGAGTGTCCCGGGGAGAGGGGAGAGTGTCCCGGGGTGGGAGGAGAGTGTCACGGGGGGAGGGAGAGTGTCTCGGGGGAGGGGAGAGTGTCTAAGGGGGAGGAGAGAATGTCTCGGGGGAGGGGAGAGTGTCTCGGTGGGAGTGGAGAGTGTCTTGGGGGGAGGGGAGAGTGTCTCGGTGGGAGGGAAGAGTGTCTCGGGGTGAGGGGAGAGTGTCTCGGGGGGAGGGGAGAGTGTCTCGGGGGAGTGGAGAGTGTCTCGGGGGGAGGGGAGTGTGTCCCGAGGAGAGGGGAGGGGAGAGTGTCTCGGGGGGAGGGGAGTGTGTCTCGGGGGAAGGGGAGAGTGTCCCGGAGGAGGGGAGAGTGTCTCCGCGGGTAGGGGAGTGTGTCCCGAGGAGAGGGGAGGGGAGAGTGTCCCAAGGGGAGGGGAGAGTGTCCCGGGGGGAGGGGAGGGGAGAGTGTCCCGAGGGGAGTGGAGAGTTTCCCGGGGGAGGGGAGGGGAGAGTGTCCCGGGAGGAGGGGAGACTGTCCCGGGGGGAGGGGAGAGTGTCTCCGCGGGTAGGGGAGTGTGTCCCGAGGAGAGGGGAGGGGAGAGTGTCCCGAGGGGAGGGGAGAGTGTCCCGGGGGGAGGGGAGGGGAGAGTGTCCCGAGGGGAGTGGAGAGTTTCCCAGGGGGAGGGGAGGGGAGAGTGTCCCGAGGTGTGGCGTGAGTGTCCCGGGGAGAGGGGAGAGTGTCCCGGGGGGAGGGGAGAGTGTCACGGGGGCAGGGGAGAGTGTCCCGGGAGGAGGGGAGACTGTCTCGGGTGGACGGGAGAGTGTCCCGAGGGGAGGGGAGTGTGTCTCGGGGGGGAGGGGAGAGTGTCCCGAGGAGAGGGGAGGGGAGAGTGTCCCAGGGGGAGGGGAGAGTGTCCCGGGGAGAGGGGCGAGTGTCCCGGGGGGAGGGGAGGGGAGAGTGTCCCGAGATGTGGCGTGAGTGTCCCGGGGAGAGGTGAGAGTGTCCCGGGGGGAGGGGAGAGTGTCTTGGGGGGAGGGGAGAGTGTCTCGGTGGGAGGGAAGAGTATCTCGGGGGGAGCGGAGAGTGTCTCGGGGGGAGGGGAGAGTGTCTTGTGGGAGTGGAGAGTGTCACGGGGGGAGGGAGAGTGTCTCGGGGGAGGGGAGAGTGTCTCAGGGGGAGGAGAGAATGTCTCGGGGGAGTGGAGAGCGTCTCGGTGGGAGGGAAGAGTGTCTCGGGGGGAGGGGAGAGTGTCTCGGGGGGAGGGGAGATTGTCTCGGGGGGAGGGGAGTGTGTCTCGGGGGGAGGGGAGAGTGTCCCGGGGGAGGGGAGAGTGTCTCCGCGGGTAGGGGAGTGTGTCCCGAGGAGAGGGGAGGGGAGAGTGTCCCGAGGGGAGGGGAGAGTGTCCCGGGGGGAGGGGAGGGGAGAGTGTCTCCGCGGGTAGGGGAGTGTGTCCCGAGGAGAGGGGAGGGGAGAGTGTCCCGAGGGGAGGGGAGAGTGTCCCGGGGGGAGGGGAGGGGAGAGTGTCCCGAGGGGAGTGGAGAGTTTCCCAGGGGGAGGGGAGGGGAGAGTGTCCCGGGAGGAGGGGAGACTGTCCCGGGGGGAGGGGAGAGTGTCTCCGCAGGTAGGGGAGTGTGTCCCGAGGAGAGGGGAGGGGAGAGTGTCCCGAGGGGAGGGGAGAGTATCCCGGGGGGAGGGGAGACTGTCTCGGGTGGAGGGGAGAGTGTCTCCGCGGGTAGGGGAGTGTGTCCCGAGGAGAGGGGAGGGGAGAGTGTCCCGAGGGGAGGGGAGAGTGTCCCCGGGGGAGGGGAGGGGAGAGTGTCCCGAGGGGAGTGGAGAGTTTCCCAGGGGGAGGGGAGGGGAGAGTGTCCCGGGGAGAGGGGAGAGTGTCCCGGGGGGAGTGGAGAGTGTCACGGGGGTAGGGGAGAGTGTCCCGGGAGGAGGGGAGTGTGTCTCGGGGGGGAGGGGAGAGTGTCCCGAGGAGAGGGGAGGGGAGAGTGTCCCAGGGGGAGGGGAGAGTGTCCAGGGGAGAGGGGCGAGTGTCCCGGGGGGAGGGGAGAGTGTCTCGGGGGGAGGGGAGAGTGTCTCGGTGGGAGAGGAGAGTGTCCCGGGGGGAGGGAAGAGTGTCTCGGGGGGAGGGGAGAGTGTCTCGGGGCGAGGGGAGTGTGTCTCTGGGGGAGGGGAGAGTGTCTCGGGGGGAGGGGAGTGTGTCTCGGGGGGAGGGGAGAGTGTCTCGGGGGGAGGGGAGAGATTCCCGGGGGAGGGGAGAGTGTCCCGAGGGGAGGGGAGAGTGTCCCGGGGGGAGGGGAGGGGAGAGTGTCCCGGGGGGAGTGGAGAGTTTCCCAGGGGGAGGGGAGGGGAGAGTGTCCCGGGAGGAGGGGAGACTGTCCCGAGGGGAGGGGAGAGTGTCTCCGCAGGTAGGGGAGTGTGTCCCGAGGAGAGGGGAGGGGAGAGTGTCCCGAGGGGAGGGGAGAGTATCCCGGGGGGAGGGGAGACTGTCTCGGGTGGAGGGGAGAGTGTCTCCGCGGGTAGGGGAGTGTGTCCCGAGGAGAGGGGAGGGGAGAGTGTCCCGAGGGGAGGGGAGAGTGTCCCGGGGGGAGGGGAGGGGAGAGTGTCCCGAGGGGAGTGGAGAGTTTCCCAGGGGGAGGGGAGGGGAGAGTGTCCCGAGGTGTGGCGTGAGTGTCCCGGGGAGAGGGGAGAGTGTCCCGGGGGGAGTGGAGAGTGTCACGGGGGTAGGGGAGAGTGTCCCGGGAGGAGGGGAGTGTGTCTCGGGGGGGAGGGGAGAGTGTCCCGAGGAGAGGGGAGGGGAGAGTGTCCCAGGGGGAGGGGAGAGTGTCCAGGGGATAGGGGCGAGTGTCCCGGGGGGAGGGGAGAGTGTCTCGGGGGGAGGGAAGAGTGTCTCGGGGGGAGGGGAGAGTGTCTCGGGGCGAGGGGAGTGTGTCTCGGGGGGAGGGGAGAGTGTCTCGGGGGGAGGGGAGTGTGTCTCGGGGGGAGGGAAGAGTGTCTCGGGGGGAGGGGAGAGTGTCTCGGGGGGAGGGGAGTGTGTCTCGGGGGAGGGGAGAGTGTCTCGGGGGGAGGGGAGAGATTCCCGGGGGAGGGGAGAGTGTCCCGAGGGGAGGGGAGAGTGTCCCGGGGGGAGGGGAGGGGAGAGTGTCCCGGGGGGAGGGGAGAGTGTCACGGGGGGAGGGGAGAGTGTCCCAGGGGGAGTGGAGGGGAGAGTGTCCCGAGGGGAGTGGAGAGTTTCCCAGGGGGAGGGGAGGGGAGAGTGTCCCGAGGTGTGGCGTGAGTGTCCCGGGGAGAGGGGAGAGTGTTCCGGGGGGATGGGAGAGTGTCCCGGGGGAGGGGAGAGTGTCCCTGGAGGACGGGAGACTGTCCCGGGGGGAGGGGAGAGTGTCTCCGCGGGTAGGGGAGTGTGTCCCGAGGAGAGGGGAGGGGAGAGTGTCCCGAGGGGAGTGGAGAGTTTCCCAGGGGGAGGGGAGGGGAGAGTGTCCCGAGGTGTGGCGTGAGTGTCCCGGGGAGAGGGGAGAGTGTCCCGGGGGGAGGGGAGAGTGTCACGGGGGGAGGGGAGAGTGTCTCGGGGGAGTGGAGAGTGTCACGGGGGGAGGGAGAGTGTCTCAGGGGAGGAGAGAATGTCTCGGGGGAGTGGAGAGTGTCTCGGTGGGAGTGGAGAGTGTCTCAGGGGGAGGAGAGAATGTCTCGGGGGAGTGGAGTGTGTCTTGGGGGGAGGGGAGAGTGTCTCGGGGGGAGGGGAGAGTGTATCGGGACGAGGGGAGACTGTCCCGGGGGGAGGGGAGAGTGTCTCCGCGGGTAGGGGAGTGTGTCCCGAGGAGAGGGGAGGGGAGAGTGTCCCGAGGGGAGGGGAGAGTGTCCCGGGGGGAGGGGAGGGGAGAGTGTCCCGAGGGGAGTGGAGAGTTTCCCAGGGGGAGGGGAGGGGAGAGTGTCCCGAGGTGTGGCGTGAGTGTCCCGGGGAGAGGGGAGAGTGTCCCGGGGGGAGGGGAGAGTGTCACGGGGGGAGGGAGAGTGTCTCGGGGGAGGGGAGAGTGTCTCAGGGGGAGGAGAGAATGTCTCGGGGGAGTGGAGAGTGTCTCGGTGGGAGTGGAGAGTGTCTCCGGGGGAGGGGAGAGTGTCTCGGTGGGAGGGAAGAGTGTCTCGGGGGGAGGGGAGAGTGTCTCGGTGGGAGGGAAGAGTGTCTCGGGGGGAGGGGAGAGTGTCTCGGGGGGAGGGGAGAGTGTCTCGGGGGAGAGGAGAGTGTCACGGGGGGAGGGAGAGTGTCTCGGGGGGAGGGAGAGTGTCTCAGGGGGAGGAGAGAATGTCTCGGGGGAGTGGAGAGTGTCTCGGTGGGAGTGGAGAGTGTCTCGGGGGGAGGGCAGAGTGTCTCGGGGGGAGGGGAGAGTGTCTCGGTGGGAGTGGAGAGTGTCTCGGGGGGAGGGGAGAGTGTCTCGGGGGGAGGGGAGAGTGTCCCGGGGGAGGGGAGAGTGTCTCCGCGGGTAGGGGAGTGTGTCCCGAGGAGAGGGGAGGGGAGAGTGTCCCGAGGGGAGGGGAGAGTGTCCCGGGGGGAGGGGAGGGGAGAGTGTCCCGAGGGGAGTGGAGAGTTTCCCAGGGGGAGGGGAGGGGAGAGTGTCCCGAGGTGTGGCGTGAGTGTCCCGGGGAGAGGGGAGAGTGTCCCGGGGGGAGGGGAGAGTGTCACGGGGGGAGGGGAGAGTGTCTCGGGGGAGTGGAGAGTGTCACGGGGGGAGGGAGAGTGTCTCAGGGGAGGAGAGAATGTCTCGGGGGAGTGGAGAGTGTCTCGGTGGGAGTGGAGAGTGTCTCAGGGGGAGGAGAGAATGTCTCGGGGGAGTGGAGTGTGTCTTGGGGGGAGGGGAGAGTGTCTCGGGGGGAGGGGAGAGTGTATCGGGACGAGGGGAGACTGTCCCGGGGGGAGGGGAGAGTGTCTCCGCGGGTAGGGGAGTGTGTCCCGAGGAGAGGGGAGGGGAGAGTGTCCCGAGGGGAGGGGAGAGTGTCCCGGGGGGAGGGGAGGGGAGAGTGTCCCGAGGGGAGTGGAGAGTTTCCCAGGGGGAGGGGAGGGGAGAGTGTCCCGAGGTGTGGCGTGAGTGTCCCGGGGAGAGGGGAGAGTGTCCCGGGGGGAGGGGAGAGTGTCACGGGGGGAGGGAGAGTGTCTCGGGGGAGGGGAGAGTGTCTCAGGGGGAGGAGAGAATGTCTCGGGGGAGTGGAGAGTGTCTCGGTGGGAGTGGAGAGTGTCTCCGGGGGAGGGGAGAGTGTCTCGGTGGGAGGGAAGAGTGTCTCGGGGGGAGGGGAGAGTGTCTCGGTGGGAGGGAAGAGTGTCTCGGGGGGAGGGGAGAGTGTCTCGGGGGGAGGGGAGAGTGTCTCGGGGGAGAGGAGAGTGTCACGGGGGGAGGGAGAGTGTCTCGGGGGGAGGGAGAGTGTCTCAGGGGGAGGAGAGAATGTCTCGGGGGAGTGGAGAGTGTCTCGGTGGGAGTGGAGAGTGTCTCGGGGGGAGGGCAGAGTGTCTCGGGGGGAGGGGAGAGTGTCTCGGTGGGAGTGGAGAGTGTCTCGGGGGGAGGGGAGAGTGTCTCGGGGGGAGGGGAGAGTGTCTCGGTGGGAGGGGAGTGTATATCGGGGGGAGGGGAGAGTGTCCCGGGGGAGGGGAGAGTGTCTCCGCGGGTAGGGGAGTGTGTCCCGAGGAGAGGGGAGGGGAGAGTGTCCCGAGGGGAGGGGAGAGTGTCCCGGGGGGAGGGGAGGAGAGAGTGTCCCGAGGGGAGTGGAGAGTTTCCCAGGGGGAGGGGAGGGGAGAGTATCCCGGGAGGAGGGGAGACTGTCCCGGGGGGAGGGGAGAGTGTCTCCGCGGGTAGGGGAGTGTGTCCCGAGGAGAGGGGAGGGGAGAGTGTCCCGAGGGGAGGGGAGAGTGTCCCGGGGGAGGGGAGGGGAGAGTGTCCCGAGGGGAGTGGAGAGTTTCCCAGGGGGAGGGGAGGGGAGAGTGTCCCGAGGTGTGGCGTGAGTGTCCCGGGGAGAGGGGAGAGTGTCCCGGGGGGAGGGGAGAGTGTCACGGGGGGAGGGGAGAGTGTCCCGGGAGGAGGGGAGACTGTCTCGGGTGGAGGGGTGAGTGTCCCGAGGGGAGGGGAGTGTGTCTCGGGGGGGAGGGGAGAGTGTCCCGAGGAGAGGGGAGGGGAGAGTGTCCCAGGGGGAGGGGAGAGTGCCCCGGGGAGAGGGGCGAGTGTCCCGGGGTGAGGGGAGGGGAGAGTGTCCCGAGGTGTGGCGTGAGTGTCCCGGGGAGAGGGGAGAGTGTCCCGGGGGGAGGGGAGAGTGTCACGGGGGGAGGGGAGACTGTCTCGGGTGGAGGGGAGAGTGTCCCGAGGGGAGGGGAGTGTGTCTCGGGGGGGAGGGGAGAGTGTCCCGAGGAGAGGGGAGGGGAGAGTGTCCCAGGGGGAGGGGAGAGTGCCCCGGGGAGAGGGGCGAGTGTCCCGGGGTGAGGGGAGGGGAGAGTGTCCCGAGGTGTGGCGTGAGTGTCCCGGGGAGAGGGGAGAGTGTCCCGGGGGGAGGGGAGAGTGTCACGGGGGAAGGGGAGAGTGTCACGGGGGGAGGGAGAGTGTCTCGGGGGAGGGGAGAGTGTCTCGGGGGAGGAGAGAATGTCTCGGGGGAGTGGAGAGTGTCTCGGTGGGAGTGGAGAGTGTCTCAGGGGGAGGAGAGAATGTCTCGGGGGAGTGGAGAGTGTCTCGGTGGGAGGGAAGAGTGTCTCGGGGGGAGGGGAGAGTGTCTCGGGGGGAGGGGAGAGTGTCTCGGGGGGAGGGGAGAGTGTCTCGGGGGAGTGGAGAGTGTCTTGGGGGGAGGGGAGAGTGTCTCGGTGGGAGGGAAGAGTGTCTCGGGGGGAGGGGAGAGTGTCTCGGGGGGAGGGGAGAGTGTCTCGGGGGAGTGGAGAGTGTCTCAGGGGGAGGAGAGAATGTCTCGGGGGAGTGGAGAGTGTCTCGGTGGGAGTGTAGAGTGTCTTGGGGGGAGGGGAGAGCGTCTCGGTGGGAGGGAAGAGTGTCTCGGGGGGAGGGGAGAGTGTCTCGGGGGGAGGGGAGAGTGTCTCGGGGGGAGGGGAGTGTGTCTCGGGGGGAGGGGAGAGTGTCCCGGGGGAGGGGTGAGTGTCTCCGCGGGTAGGGGAGTGTGTCCCGAGGAGAGGGGAGGGGAGAGTGTCCCGAGGGGAGGGGAGAGTTTCCCAGGGGGAGGGGAGGGGAGAGTGTCCCGGGAGGAGGGGAGACTGTCCCGGGGGGAGGGGAGAGTGTCTCCGCGGGTAGGGGAGTGTGTCCCGAGGAGAGGGGAGGGGAGAGTGTCCCGAGGGGAGGGGAGAGTGTCCCGGGGGGAGGGGAGGGGAGAGTGTCCCGAGGTGTGGCGTGAGTGTCCCGGGGAGAGGGGAGAGTGTCCCGGGGGGAGGGGAGAGTGTCCCGGGGGGAGGGGAGAGTGTCACGGGGGGAGGGGAGAGTGTCCCGAGGGGAGGGGAGAGTGTCACGGGGGGAGGGGAGAGTGTCTCGGGGGGGAGGGGAGAGTGTCCCGAGGAGAGGGGAGGGGAGAGTGTCCCAGGGGGAGGGGAGAGTGTCCCGGGGAGAGGGGCGAGTGTCCCGGGGGGAGGGGAGGGGAGAGTGTCCCGAGGTGTGGCGTCAGTGTCCCGGGGAGAGGGGAGAGTGTCCCGGGGGGAGGGGAGGGGAGAGTGTCCCGAGGGGAGTGGAGAGTGTCCCGGGGGGAGGGGAGGGGAGAGTGTCCCGAGGGGAGTGGAGAGTTTCCCAGGGGGAGGGGAGGGGAGAGTGTCCCGAGGTGTGGCGTGAGTGTCCCGGGGAGAGGGGAGAGTGTCCCGGGGGGATGGGAGAGTGTCACGGGGGGAGGGGAGAGTGTCACGGGGGGAGGGGAGAGTGTCCCGGGAGGAGGGGAGACTGTCTCGGGTGGAGGGGAGAGTGTCCCGGGGGAAGGGGAGGGGAGAGTGTCCCGAGGTGTGGCGTGAGTGTCCCGGGGAGAGGGGAGAGTGTCCCGGGGGGAGGGGAGAGTGTCACGGGGGGAGGGGAGAGTGTCACGGGGGGAGGGAGAGTGTCTCGGGGGAGGGGAGAGTGTCTCAGGGGGAGGAGAGAATGTCTCGGGGGATTGGAGAGTGTCTCGATGGGAGTGGAGAGTGTCTTGGGGGGAGGGGAGAGTGTCTCGGGGGGAGGGGAGAGTGTCTCGGGGGGAGGGGAGAGTGTCTCGGGGGGAGGGGAGAGTGTCTCGGGGGAGTGGAGAGTGTAACGGGGGGAGGGAGAGTGTCTCGGGGGAGGGGAGAGTGTCTCGGGGTAGGGGAAGTGTGTCTCGGGGGGAGGGGAGAGTGTCCCGGGGGGAGGGGAGAATGTCTCGGGGGAGTGGAGAGTGTCACGGGGGGAGGGAGAGTGTCCCGGGGGGAGGGGAGAGTGTCACAGGGGGAGGGAGAGTGTCTCGGGGGGAGGGGAGAGTGTCTCGGTGGGAGTGGAGAGTGTCTCGGGGGGAGGGGAGAGTGTCTCGGTGGGAGGGAAGAGTGTCCCGAGGAGAGGGGAGAGTGTCCCAGGGGGAGGGGAGGGGAGAGTGTCCCGAGGGGAGGGGAGAGTGTCCCGGGGGGAGAGGAGAGTGTACCGAAGGTGTGGCGTGAGTGTCCCGGGGAGAGGGGAGAGTGTCCCGGGGGGAGGGGAGAGTGTCACGGGGGGAGGGGAGAGTGTCTCGGGGGGAGGGGAGAGTGTCCCGAGGAGAGGGGAGAGTGTCCCAGGGGGAGGGGAGGGGAGAGTGTCCCGAGGTGTGGCGTCAGTGTCCCGGGGAGAGGGGAGAGTGTCCCGGGGGGAGGGGAGGGGAGAGTGTCCCGAGGGGAGTGGAGAGTGTCCCGGGGGGAGGGGAGGGGAGAGTGTCCCGAGGGGAGTGGAGAGTTTCCCAGGGGGAGGGGAGGGGAGAGTGTCCCGAGGTGTGGCGTGAGTGTCCCGGGGAGAGGGGAGAGTGTCCCGGGGGGATGGGAGAGTGTCACGGGGGGAGGGGAGAGTGTCACGGGGGGAGGGGAGAGTGTCCCGGGAGGAGGGGAGACTGTCTCGGGTGGGGGGAGAGTGTCCCGGGGGGAGGGGGAGGGCAGGGGAGAAGTGTCCCGGGGCCGGGGGGAGGGAGGGGAGAGTGTCCCGAGGGGAGTGGAGAGTTCCCAGGGGGAGGGGGAGGGGAGAGTGTCCCGAGGTGTGGCGTGAGTGTCCCGGGGAGAGGGGAGAGTGTCCCGGGGGGAGGGGAGAGTGTCACGGGGGGAGGGGAGAGTGTCCCGGGAGGAGGGGAGACTGTCTCGGGTGGAGGGGAGAGTGTCCCGAGGGGAGGGGAGTGTGTCTCGGGGGGGAGGGGAGAGTGTCCCGAGGAGAGGGGAGGAGAGAGTGTCCCAGGGGGAGGGGAGAGTGTCCCGGGGAGAGGGGCGAGTGTCCCGGGGGGAGGGGAGGGGAGAGTGTCCCGAGGTGTGGCGTGAGTGTCCCGGGGAGAGGGGAGAGTGTCCCGGGGGGAGGGGAGAGTGTCACGGGGGGAGGGGAGAGTGTCACGGGGGAGGGAGAGTGTCTCGGGGGAGGGAGAGTGTCTCAGGGGGAGGAGAGAATGTCTCGGGGGGAGTGGAGAG
>NW_027253575.1:0-14377 GCF_044704955.1 Pristiophorus japonicus | reverse complement strand
GAGAGAAGGAGAGGGAGAAGGAGAGAGAGAAGGAGAGGGAGAAGGAGAGAGAGAAGGAGGGGGAGAAGGAGAGGGACGAGGAGAGGGATGAGGAGAGGGAGAAGCAGAGGGAGAAGGACAGTGAGAAGGAGAGAGAGAAGGAGAGGGAGAACGAGAGAGAGGAGAGAGAAGGGCAGTGAGAAGGAGAGAGAGAAGGACAGGGAGAAGAGAGAGAGAGAAGGACCGGGAGAAGGAGAGGGAGAAGGAGAGAGAGAAGGAGAGGGAGAAGGACATGGAGAAGAAGTGGGAGAAGGAGAGAGAGAAGGAGAGAGAGAATTAGAGAGTGAAGTAGAGAGAGAAGGACAGGGAGAAGGAGAGAGAGAAGGACAGTGAGAAGGAGAGAGAGAATGATAGAGAGAAGGAGAGAGAGAAGGACAGGGTGAAGGACAGGGAGAAGGAGAGGCAGAAGGAGAGAGAGAAGGAGAGAGAGTAGGAGAGGGAGAAGGACAGGGAGAAGGAGAGAGAGGAGGAGAAGGAGAAGGGGAGGGAGAAGGAGAGAGAGAAGGAGAGAGAGAAGGAGAGAGAAAAGGAGAGAGAGAAGGAGAGGGAGAAGGAGAAGGAGAAGGAGAGGGAGAAGGAGAGGGAGAAGGAGAGGGAGAAGTACAGGGAGAAGGAGAGAGAGGAGGAGAGGGAGAAGGAGAGGGAGAAGGAGATGGAGAAGGAGAGGGAGAAGGAGAGGGAGAAGGAGAGAGAAAATGAGAGAGAGAAGGAGAGATGGGAGGAGAGGGAGAAGGAGAAGGAGAGAGAGAGAAGGAGGGGGAGAAGGAGAGGGAGAAGGAGAGGGAGAAAGAGAGAGAGAAGGAGAGAGAGAAGGAGAGGGAGAAGGAGAGGGAGAAGGAGAAGGAGAGAGAGAGAAGGAGGGGAGAAGGACAGAGTGAAGGACAGGGAGAAGGAGAGGGAGAAGGAGAGAGAGAAGGAGAGAGAGAAGGAAAGGGAGAAGGATAGGGAGAAGGTAGAGGGAGGAAGGAGAGAGAGAAGGAGAGGGAGAAGGAGAGGGAGAAGGAGAGAGAGAAGGAGACAGAAGGGCAGGTTAGAAGGAGAGAGAGAATGTGAGAGAGAAGGAGAGCGAGAAGGACAAGGAGAAGGAGAGGGAGAAGGAGAAAGAAAAGGAGAGAGCGAAGGAGAGGGGGAAGGACAGGGAGATGGACAGGGAGAAGGAGAGAGAGAAGGAGAGAGAGAAGGAGAGGGAGAAGGAGAGAGAGAAGGAGAGGGAGAACGAGAAAGAAAAGGAGAGAGAGAAGGAGAGGGGAAGGACAGGGAGATGGACAGGGAGATGGAGAGAGAGAAGGAGAGAGAGAAGGAGAGGGAGAAGGAGAGAGAGATGGAGGGAGAGGGAGAGGGAGAAGGAGAGAGAGAAGGACAGGGAGAAGGAGAGTGAGAAGGAGAGGGAGAAGGAGAGAGAGAAGGAGAAGGAGAGGGATAGGGAGAAGGATAGGGAGAAGTAGAAGGAGAAGGATAGAGAGAAGGAGAGAGAGAAGGAGAGGGAGAAGGAGAGAGAGAAGGAGAGGGAGAAGGAGAGAGAGAAGGAGGTGGAGAAGGAGAGGGAGGAGGAGAGGGATGAAGAAAGGGAGAAGGAGAGGGAGAAAGACAGTGAGAAGGACTGAGAGAAGGAGAGGGAGAAGGAGAGAGAGGAGAGAGAAGGGCAGTGAGAAGGAGAGAGAGAAGGAGAGGGAGAAGGAGTGAGAGAAGGAGAGGGTGAAGGAGAGGGAGAAGGAGAGGGAGAAGGAGAGGGAGAATCAGAGAGAGAAGGAGAGGGAGAAGGACATGGAGAAGGAGTGGGAGAAGGAGAGAGAGAAGGAGAGAGAGAATTAGAGAGAGAAGTAGAGAGAGAAGGATAGGGAGAAGGAGAGAGAGAAGGAGAGGGAGAAGGAGAGGGCGAATTAGAGAGAGAAGGACAAGGAGAAGGAGAGGTAGAAGGAGAGGAAAAGGAGAGGGAGAAGGAGGTAGAAGGAGAGGGAGAAGGAGAGCGAGAAGGAGAGGGAGAAGGACAGGGAGAAGGAGAGAGAGAAGGAGAGAGAGGGGAAAGAGAAGGAGAGAGAGAAGGAAATGGAGGACAGATTGAAGGACAGGGAGAAGGAGAGGGAGAAGGAGAGAGAGAAGGAGAGAGAGTAGGAAAGGAGAGAAGATGGGAGAGTAGAGGGAGAGGAGAGCAGAAGAAGAAGGAGAGGGAGAAGGAGAGGGAGAAGGAGAGAGAGAAGGAGAGAGAGAAGGAGAGAGAAGGGCAGGGAGAAGGAGAGAGAGAATGTGAGAGAGAAGGAGAGGGAGAAGGACAGGGAGAAGGAGAGGGAGAAGGAGAGAGGAGGAGGAGACCGGGAAGGAGAGGGAGAGGGACAGGGAGAAGGAGAGAGAGAAGGAGAGTGAGAAGGAGAGGAAGAAGGAGAGGGAGAAGGAGAGAAAGAAGGACAAGGAGAAGGAGCGAGAGAAGGAGAGGCAGAAGGAGATAGAGAAGGAGAGGGAGAAGGAGAGGGAGAGGGGCATGGAGAAGGAGAGAGAGAAGGAGAGGGAGAAGGAGAGAGAGAAGGAGAGGGAGAACAAAAAAGAAAAGGGGAGAGAGAAGGAGAGCGGGAAGGACAGGGAGATGGACAGGGAGATGGAGGGAGAGAAGGAGAGAGAGAAGGAGAGGAAGAAGGAGAGAGAGATGGAGGGAGAAGGAGAGGGAGAAGGAGTGAGAGAAGGACAGGGAGAAGGAGAGTGAGAAGGGCAGGGAGAAGGAGAGAGAGAAGGACAGGGAGAAGGAGAGAGAGAAGGAGAGCGAGATGGAGAGGGTGAAGGACAGTGAGAAGGAGAGAGAGAAGGAGAGGGAGATGGACACGGAGAAGGAGAGAGAGAAGGAGAGAGCGAAGGAGAGAGAGAAGGAGAGAGAGAAGGACAGGGAGAAGGAGAGCGAGCAGGGAGAAGGACTGGGAGAGGGAGAGGAAGAAGGAGAGAGAAAAGGAGAGGGAGAAGGAGAGGGAGAAGGAGAGAGAGAAGGAGGGAGAAGGAGAGGGAGAAGGAGAGAGAGAAGGAGAGGGAGAAAGATAGAGAGAAGTAGGGGGAGAAGGAGAGGGAGGAGGAGTGGGATGAGGAAAGGGAGAAGGAGAGGGAGAAGGACACTGAGAAGGAGAGAGAGAAGGAGAGGGAGAACGAGAGAGAGGAGAGAGAAGGGCAGTGAGAAGGAGAGAGAGAAGGACAGGGAGAAGGAGAGAGAGAAGGACCGGGAGAAGGAGAGGGAGAAGGAGAGAGAGAAGGAGAGGGAGAAGGACATGGAGAAGGAGTGGGAGAAGGAGAGAGAGAAGGAGAGAGAGAAGGAGAGAGAGGAGAGAGAGGAGAGAGAGAAGGAAATGGAGGACAGGGTGAAGGACAGGGAGAAGGAGAGGGAGAAGGAGAGAGAAGGAAGGAGAGAGAGTAGGAAAGGGAGAAGGATAGGGAGAGGTAGAGGGAGAAGGAGAGAGAGAAGGAGAGGGAGAAGGAGAGGGAGAAGGAGAGAGAGAAGGAGAGAGAGAAGGAGAGAGAAGGGCAGGGAGAAGGAGAGAGAGAATGTGAGAGAGAAGGAGAGGGAGAAGGACAGGGAGAAGTAGAGGGAGAAGGAGAGAGGAGGAGGAGACCAGGAAGGAGAGGGAGAGGGACAGGGAGAAGGAGAGGGAGAAGAAGAGTGAGAAGGAGAGGAAGAAGGAGAGGGAGAAGGAGAGAAAGAAGGACAAGGAGAAGGAGAGAAAGAAGGACAAGGAGAAGGAGAGAGAGAAGGAGAGGCAGAAGGAGATAGAGAAGGAGAGGGAGAAGGAGAGGGAGAGGGGCATGGAGAAGGAGAGAGAGAAGGAGAGGAAGAGAGGAGAGAGAGAAGGAGAGGGAGAACAAAAAAGAAAAGGGAGAGAGAAGGAGAGGGGGAAGGACAGGGAGATGGACAGGGAGATGGAGGGAGAGAAGGAGAGAGAGAAGGAGAGGAAGAAGGAGAGAGAGATGGAGGGAGAAGGAGAGGGAGAAGGAGTGAGAGAAGGGCAGGGAGAAGGAGAGAGAGAAGGACAGGGAGAAGGAGAGAGAGAAGGAGAGCGAGATGGAGAGGGTGAAGGACAGTGAGAAGGAGAGAGAGAAGGAGAGGGAGATGGACACGGAGAAGGAGAGAGAGAAGGAGAGAGCGAAGGAGAGAGAGAAAGAGAGAGAGAAGGACAGGGAGAGGGAGAGGAAGAAGGAGAGAGAAAAGGAGAGGGAGAAGGAGAGGGAGAAGGAGAGAGAGAAGGAGGGAGAAGGAGAGGGAAAAGGAGAGAGAGAAGGAGAGGGAAAAGGAGAGAGAGAAGTAGGGGGAGAAGGAGAGGGGAGGAGGAGTGGGATGAGGAGAGGCAGAAGGAGAGGGAGAAGGACACTGAGAAGGAGAGAGAGAAGGAGAGGGAGAACGAGAGAGAGGAGAGAGAAGGGCAGTGAGAAGGAGAGAGAGAAGGACAGGAGAAGGAGAGAGAGAAGGACCGGGAGAAGGAGAGGGAGAAGGAGAGAGAGAAGGAGAGGGAGAAGGACATGGAGAAGGAGTGGGAGAAGGAGAGAGAGAAGGAGAGAGAGAATTAGAGAGAGAAGTAGAGAGAGAAGGACAGGGAGAAGGAGAGAGAGAAGGACAGGGAGAAGGAGAGAGAGAAGGAGAGAGAGAAGGAGAGAGAGGAGAGGGAGAAGGACAGGGTGAAGGACAGGGAGAAGGAGAGGGAGAAGGAGAGAGAGAAGGAGAGAGAGAAGGACAGGAAGAAGGATAGGGAGAAGGAGAGGGAGAAGGAGAGGGAGAAGGAGAGGGAGAAGCAGAGAGAGAAGGAGAGAGATACGGAGAGAGAAGGAGAGAGAGAATGAGAGAGAAGGGCAGGGAGAAGGAGAGAGAGAATGTGAGAGAGAAGGAGAGGGAGAAGGACAGGGAGAAGGAGAGGGAGAAGGAGAGGGAGAGGGACAGGGAGAAGGAGAGAGTGAAGGAGAGAGAGAAAGAGAGGAAGGAGAGGGAGAAGGAGAGAAAGAAAGACAAGGAGAAGGAGAGAGAGAAGGAGAGGGAGAAGGAGAGAGAGAAGGAGAGGGAGAAGGAGAGAGAGCAGGAGAGGGAGACGGAGAGAGAGAGAAGGACAAGGAGAAGGAGAGATTGACGGAGAGAGAGGAGAGGGAGAAGGAGAAAGGGAAGGACAGGGAGAAGGACAGGGAGAAGGTGAGACAGAAGGAGAGGGAGAAGGAGAGAGAGAAGGAGAGACAGAAGGAGTGGAAGGAGAGAGAGAAGGAGAGGGAGAAGGACAGAGAGAAGGAGAGAGAGAAGGAGAGAGAGAAGGACAGGGAGAAGGAAAGAGAGAAGGAGAGAGAGATGGAGCGGGAGAAGGACAGGGAGAAGGAGAGAGAGAAGCAGAGAGAGAAGGAGAGAGATACGGAGAGAGAAGGAGAGAGAGAATGAGAGAGAAGGGCAGGGAGAAGGAGAGAGAGAATGTGAGAGAGAAGGAGAGGGAGAAGGAGAGACAGAAGGAGTGGAAGGAGAGAGAGAAGGAGAGGGAGAAGGACAGGGAGAAGGAGAGAGAGAAGGAGAGAGAGAAGGACAGGGAGAAGGAGTGGGAGATGGACAGGGAGAAGGAGAGGGAGAAGGAGAGGGAGAAGGAGAGGGAGAAGCAGAGAGAGAAGGAGAGAGATACGGAGAGAGAAGGAGAGAGAGAATGAGAGAGAAGGGCAGGGAGAAGGAGAGAGAGAATGTGAGAGAGAAGGAGAGGGAGAAGGAGAGAGAGAAGGAGAGAGAGAAGGAGAGAGAGAAGGAGAGGGAGAAGGAGAGGGAGAAGGACAGGGAGATGGAGGGAGAGAAGGAGAGGGAGAAGGAGAGGGAGAACAAAAAAGAAAAGGAGAGAGAGAAGGAGAGGGGGAAGGACAGGGAGATGGACAGGGAGATGGAGGGAGAGGAGAGAGAGAAGGAGAGGAAGAAGGAGAGAGAGATGGAGGGAGAAGGAGAGGGAGAAGGACAGTGAGAAGGAGAGAGAGAAGGAGAGGGAGAACGAGAGAGAGGAGAGAGAAGGGCAGTGAGAAGGAGAGAGAGAAGGACAGGGAAAAGGAGAGAGAGAAGGACCGGGAGAATGAGAGGGAGAAGGAGAGAGAAAAGGAGAGGGAGAAGAACATGGAGAAGGAGTGGGAGAAGGAGAGAGAGAAGGAGAGAGAGAATTAGAGAGTGAAGTAGAGAGAGAAGGACAGGGAGAAGGAGAGAGAGATGGACAGAGAGAAGGAGAGAGAGAAGGAGAGAGAGAAGGAGAGAGAGAAGGAGAGGGAGAAGGACAGGGTGAAGGACAGCGAGAAGGAGAGGGAGAAGGAGAGAGAGAAGGAGAGAGAGAAGGACAGGTCGAAGGATAGGGAGAAGGAGAGGGAGAAGGAGAGGGAGAAGGAGAGAGAGAACGAGAGAGATACGGAGAGAGAAGGAGAGAGAGAATGAGAGAGAAGGGCAGGGAGAAGGAGAGAGAGAATGTGAGAGAGAAGGAGAGGGCGAAGAACAGGGAGAAGGAGAGGGAGAAGGAGAGAGAGGAGGAGAGGGAGAAGGAGAGAGAGAAGGAGAGAGAGAAGGAGAGGGAGAAGGAGAGGGAGAAGTAGAGGGAGAAGGAGAGGGAGAACGAGAAAGAGAAGGAGAGAGAGAATGAGAGTGGGAAGGACAGGGAGATGGACAGGGAGATGAAGAGAGAGAAGGAGAGGGAGAAGGACAGGGAGAAGGAGAGAGAGAGGAGAGTGAGAAGGACAGGGAGAAGGAGAGAGAGGAGGAGAGGGAGAAGGAGAATGAGAAGGAGAGAGAGAAGGAGGGAGAACGAGAGGGAGAAGGTCAGGGAGAAGGAGCGGGAGAAGGAGAGGGCGAAGGAGAGAGAGAAGGAGACAGAGAAGGACAGGGAGAAGGATAGGGAGAAGTGGAGGGAGAAGGAGAGAGAGAAGGAGCAGGAGAAGGAGAGGGAGAAGGAACAGGGAGAAGGAGAGAGAGAAGGACAGGGAGAAGGAGAGAGAGAAGGAGAGAGAGATGGAGAGGGTGAAGGACAGTGAGAAGGAGAGAGAGAAGGAGAGGGAGATGGACAGGGAGAAGGAGAGAGAGAAGGAGAGAGAGAAGGTAAGAGAGAAGGAGAGAGAGAAGGAGAGGGAGAAGGGGAGAGAGCAGGAGAGGCAGAAGGATCGGGAGAGGGAGAGGAAGGAGAGAGAAAAGGAGAGGGAGAAGTAGAGGGAGAAGGAGAGAGAGAAGGAGGGAGAAAGAGAGGGAGAAGGAGAGAGAGAAGGAGAGGGAGAAGGAGAGAGAGAAGTAGGGGGAGAAGGAGAGGGAGGAGGAGAGGGATGAGGAGAGGGAGAAGGAGAGGGAGAAGGACAGTGAGAAGGAGAGAGAGAACGAGAGAGAGGAGAGAGAAGGGCAGTGAGAAGGAGAGAGAGAAGGACAGGGAGAAGGAGAGAGTGAAGGACCGGGAGAAGGAGAGCGAGAAGGAGAGAGAGAAGGAGAGAGAGAATTAGAGAGTGAAGTAGAGAGAGAAGGACAGGGTGAAGGAGAGAGAGAAGGACAGGGAGAAGGAGAGAGAGAAGGAGAGAGAGAAGGAGAGAGATAAGGAGAGGGAGAAGGACAGGGCGAAGGACAGCGAGAAGGAGAGGGAGAAGGAGAGACAGAAGGAGAGAGAGAAGGATAGGTAGAAGGATAGGGAGAAGGAGAGAGAGAAGGAGAGGGAGAAGGAGAGGGAGAAGGAGAGAGAGAACGAGAGAGATACGGAGAGAGAAGGAGAGAGAATGAGAGAGAAGGGCAGGGAGAAGGAGAGAGAGAATGTGAGAGAGAAGGAGAGGAGAAGGACAGGGAGAAGGAGAGGGAGAAGGAGAGAGGGGAGGAGAGGGAGAAGGAGAGGGAGAGGGACAGGGAGAACGAGTGAGTGAGGGAGAGAGAGAAAGAGAGGAAGAAGGAGAGAGAGAAGGAGAGAAAGAAGGACAAGGAGAAGGAGAGAGAAAAGGAGAGGGAGAAGGAGAGAGAGAAGGAGAGGGAGAGGGACAGGGAGAAGGAGAGGGAGAAGGAGAGGGAGAGGGACAGGGAGAAGGAGAGAGAGAAGGAGAGAGAGAAGCGAGGAAGAAGGAGAGGGAGACGGAGAGAGAGAAGGACAAGGAGAAGGAGAGATTGAAGGAGAGAGGAGAGGGAGAAGGAGAGGGAGAAGGAGAAAGAGAAGGACAGGGAGAAGGACATGGAGAAGGAGAGAGAGAAGGAGAGGGAGAAGGAGAGGGAGAAGGAGAGAGAGAAGGAGAGGGAGAAGGAGAGAGAGAAGGAGAGAGAAGGGCAGGAGAAGGAGAGAGAGAATGTGAGAGAGAAGGAGAGGGAGAAGGAGAGAGAGAAGGAGAGAGAGAAGGAGAGAGAGAAGGAGAGGGAGAAGGACAGGGAGATGGAGGGAGAGAAGGAGAGAGAGAAGGAGAGGGAGAACAAAAAAGAAAAGGAGAGAGAGAAGGAGAGGGGGAAGGACAGGGAGATGGACAGGGAGATGGAGGGAGAGAAGGAGAGAGAGAAGGAGAGGAAGAAGGAGAGAGAGATGGAGGGAGAAGGAGAGGGAGAAGGACAGTGAGAAGGAGAGAGAGAAGGAGAGGGAGAACGAGAGAGAGGAGAGAGAAGGGCAGTGAGAAGGAGAGAGAGAAGGACAGGGAAAAGGAGAGAGAGAAGGACCGGGAGAATGAGAGGGAGAAGGAGAGAGAAAAGGAGAGGGAGAAGAACATGGAGAAGCAGTGGGAGAAGGAGAGAGAGAAGGAGAGAGAGAATTAGAGAGTGAAGTAGAGAGAGAAGGACAGGGAGAAGGAGAGAGAGATGGACAGGGAGAAGGAGAGAGAGAAGGAGAGAGAGAAGGAGAGAGAGAAGGAGAGGAGAAGGACAGGGTGAAGGACAGCGAGAAGGAGAGGGAGAAGGAGAGAGAGAAGGAGAGAGAGAAGGACAGGTCGAAGGATAGGGAGAAGGAGAGGGAGAAGGAGAGGGAGAAGGAGAGAGAGAACGAGAGAGATACGGAGAGAGAGAGGAGAGAGAGAATGAGAGAGAAGGGCAGGGAGAAGGAGAGAGAGAATGTGAGAGAGAAGGAGAGGCGAAGAACAGGGAGAAGGAGAGGGAGAAGGAGAGAGAGGAGGAGAGGGAGAAGGAGAGAGAGAAGGAGAGAGAGAAGGAGAGGGAGAAGGAGAGGGAGAAGTAGAGGGAGAAGGAGAGGGAGAACGAGAAAGAGAAGGAGAGAGAGAATGAGAGTGGGAAGGACAGGGAGATGGACAGGGAGATGAAGAGAGAGAAGGAGAGGGAGAAGGACAGGGAGAAGGACATGGAGAAGGAGAGAGAGAAGGAGAGGGAGAAGGAGAGGGAGAAGGAGAGAGAGAAGGAGAGGGAGAAGGAGAGAGAGAAGGAGAGAGAAGGGCAGGGAGAAGGAGAGAGAGAATGTGAGAGAGAAGGAGAGGGAGAAGGAGAGAGAGAAGGAGAGAGAGAAGGAGAGAGAGAAGGAGAGGGAGAAGGACAGGGAGATGGAGGGAGAGAAGGAGAGAGAGAAGGAGAGGGAGAACAAAAAGAAAAGGAGAGAGAGAAGGAGAGGGGGAAGGACAGGGAGATGGACAGGGAGATGGAGGGAGAGAAGGAGAGAGAGAAGGAGAGGAAGAAGGAGAGAGAGATGGAGGGAGAAGTAGAGGGAGAAGGACAGTGAGAAGGAGAGAGAGAAGGAGAGGGAGAACGAGAGAGAGGAGAGAGAAGGGCAGTGAGAAGGAGGAGAGAGAAGGACAGGGAAAAGGAGAGAGAGAAGGACCGGGAGAATGAGAGGGAGAAGGAGAGAGAAAGGAGAGGAGAAGAACATGGAGAAGGAGTGGGAGAAGGAGAGAGAGAAGGAGAGAGAGAATTAGAGAGTGAAGTAGAGAGAGAAGGACAGGGAGAAGGAGAGAGAGATGGACAGGGAGAAGGAGAGAGAGAAGGAGAGAGAGAAGGAGAGAGAGAAGGAGAGGGAGAAGGACAGGGTGAAGGACAGCGAGAAGGAGAGGGAGAAGGAGAGAGAGAAGGAGAGAGAGAAGGACAGGTCGAAGGATAGGGAGAAGGAGAGGGAGAAGGAGAGGGAGAAGGAGAGAGAGAACGAGAGAGATACGGAGAGAGAAGGAGAGAGAGAATGAGAGAGAAGGGCAGGGAGAAGGAGAGAGAGAATGTGAGAGAGAAGGAGAGGGCGAAGAACAGGGAGAAGGAGAGGGAGAAGGAGAGAGAGGAGGAGAGGGAGAAGGAGAGAGAGAAGGAGAGAGAGAAGGAGAGGGAGAAGGAGAGGGAGAAGTAGAGGGAGAAGGAGAGGGAGAACGAGAAAGAGAAGGAGAGAGAGAATGAGAGTGGGAAGGACAGGGAGATGGACAGGGAGATGAAGAGAGAGAAGGAGAGGGAGAAGGACAGGGAGAAGGAGAGAGAGAGGAGAGTGAGAAGGACAGGGAGAAGGAGAGAGAGGAGGAGAGGGAGAAGGAGAATGAGAAGGAGAGAGAGAAGGAGGGAGAACGAGAGGGAGAAGGTCAGGGAGAAGGAGCGGGAGAAGGAGAGGGCGAAGGAGAGAGAGAAGGAGACAGAGAAGGACAGGGAGAAGGATAGGGAGAAGTGGAGGGAGAAGGAGAGAGAGAAGGAGCAGGAGAAGGAGAGGGAGAAGGAACAGGGAGAAGGAGAGAGAGAAGGACAGGGAGAAGGATAGGGAGAAGTGGAGGGAGAAGGAGAGAGAGAAGGAGCAGGAGAAGGAGAGGGAGAAGGAACAGGGAGAAGGAGAGAGAGAAGGACAGGAGAAGGAGAGAGAGAAGGAGAGAGAGATGGAGAGGGTGAAGGACAGTGAGAAGGAGAGAGAGAAGGAGAGGGAGATGGACAGGGAGAAGGAGAGAGAGAAGGAGAGAGAGAAGGTAAGAGAGAAGGAGAGAGAGAAGGAGAGGGAGAAGGGGAGAGAGCAGGAGAGGCAGAAGGATCGGGAGAGGGAGAGGAAGGAGAGAGAAAAGGAGAGGGAGAAGTAGAGGGAGAAGGAGAGAGAGAAGGAGGGAGAAAGAGAGGGAGAAGGAGAGAGAGAAGGAGAGGGAGAAGGAGAGAGAGAAGTAGGGGGAGAAGGAGAGGGAGGAGGAGAGGGATGAGGAGAGGGAGAAGGAGAGGGAGAAGGACAGTGAGAAGGAGAGAGAGAACGAGAGAGAGGAGAGAGAAGGGCAGTGAGAAGGAGAGAGAGAAGGACAGGGAGAAGGAGAGAGTTAAGGACCGGGAGAAGGAGAGCGAGAAGGAGAGAGAGAAGGAGAGAGAGAATTAGAGAGTGAAGTAGAGAGAGAAGGACAGGGAGAAGGAGAGAGAGAAGGACAGGGAGAAGGAGAGAGAGAAGGAGAGAGAGAGGAGAGAGATAAGGAGAGGAGAAGGACAGGGCGAAGGACAGCGAGAAGGAGAGGGAGAAGGAGAGACAGAAGGAGAGAGAGAAGGATAGGTAGAAGGATAGGGAGAAGGAGAGAGAGAAGGAGAGGGAGAAGGAGAGGGAGAAGGAGAGAGAGAACGAGAGAGATACGGAGAGAGAAGGAGAGAGAATGAGAGAGAAGGGCAGGGAGAAGGAGAGAGAGAATGTGAGAGAGAAGGAGAGGGAGAAGGACAGGGAGAAGGAGAGGGAGAAGGAGAGAGGGGAGGAGAGGGAGAAGGAGAGGGAGAGGGACAGGGAGAACGAGTGAGTGAGGGAGAGAGAGAAAGAGAGGAAGAAGGAGAGAGAGAAGGAGAGAAAGAAGGACAAGGAGAAGGAGAGAGAAAAGGAGAGGGAGAAGGAGAGAGAGAAGGAGAGGGAGAGGGACAGGGAGAAGGAGAGGGAGAAGGAGAGGGAGAGGGACAGGGAGAAGGAGAGAGAGAAGGAGAGAGAGAAGGCGAGGAAGAAGGAGAGGGAGACGGAGAGAGAGAAGGACAAGGAGAAGGAGAGATTGAAGGAGAGAGGAGAAGGAGAAGGAGAGGGAGAAGGAGAAAGAGAAGGACAGGGAGAAGGACATGGAGAAGGAGAGAGAGAAGGAGAGGGAGAAGGAGAGGGAGAAGGAGAGAGAGAAGGACAGGGAGAAGGAGAGAGAGAAGGAGGTGGAGAAGGAGAGGGAGGAGGAGAGGATGAAGAAAGGGAGAAGGAGAAGGAGAAGGACAGTGAGAAGGACTGAGAGAAGGGGAGGGAGAAGGAGAGAGAGGAGAGAGAAGGGCAATGAGAAGGAGAGAGAGAAGGAGAGGGAGAAGGAGTGAGAGAAGGAGAGGGTGAAGGAGAGGGAGAAGGAGAGGGAGAAGGAGAGGGAGAATCAGAGAGAGAAGGAGAGGGAGAAGGACACGGAGAAGGAGTGGGAGAAGGAGAGAGAGAAGGAAAGAGAGAATTAGAGAGAGAAGTAGAGAGAGAAGGATAGGGAGAAGGAGAGAGAGAAGGAGAGGGGAGAAGGAGAGGGCGAATGAGAGAGAGAAGGACAAGGAGAAGGAGAGGTAGAAGGAGAGGAAAAGGAGAGGGGGAAGGAGGTAGAAGGAGATGGATAAGGAGAGCGAGAAGGAGAGGGAGAAGGACAGGGAGAAGGAGAGAGAGAAGGAGAGAGAGGAGAGAGAGAAGGAGAGAGAGAAGGAAATGGAGGACAGGGTGAAGGACAGGGAGAAGGAGAGGGAGAAGGAGAGAGAGAAGGAGAGAGAGTAGGAAAGGGAGAAGGATAGGGAGAGGTAGAGGGAGAAGGAGAGAGAGAAGGAGAGGAGAAGGAGAGGGAGAAAGAGAGAGAGAAGGAGAGAGAGAAGGAGAGAGAAGGGCAGGGAGAAGGAGAGAGAGAATGTGAGAGAGAAGGAGAGGGAGAAGGACAGGGAGAAGGAGAGGGAGAACGAGAGAGAGGAGAGAGAAGGGCAGTGAGAAGGAGAGAGAGAAGGACAGGGAAAAGGAGAGAGAGAAGGACCGGGAGAATGAGAGGGAGAAGGAGAGAGAAAAGGAGAGGGAGAAGAACATGGAGAAGGAGTGGGAGAAGGAGAGAGATAAGTAGAGAGAGAATTAGAGAGTGAAGTAGAGAGAGAAGGACAGGGAGAAGGAGAGAGAGATGGACAGGGAGAAGGAGAGAGAGAAGGAGAGAGAGAAGGAGAGAGAGAAGGAGAGGGAGAAGGACAGGGTGAAGGACAGCGAGAAGGAGAGGGAGAAGGAGAGAGAGAAGGAGAGAGAGAAGGACAGGTCGAAGGATAGGGAGAAGGAGAGGAGAAGGAGAGGGAGAAGGAGAGAGAGAACGAGAGAGATACGGAGAGAGAAGGAGAGAGAGAATGAGTGAGAAGGGCAGGGAGAAGGAGAGAGAGAATGTGAGAGAGAAGGAGAGGGCGAAGAACAGGGAGAAGGAGAGGGAGAAGGAGAGAGAGGAGGAGAGGGAGAAGGACATGGAGAAGGAGTGGGAGAAGGAGAGAGAGAAGGAGAGAGAGAATTAGAGAGAGAAGTAGAGAGAGAAGGACAGGGAGAAGGAGAGAGAGAAGGACAGGGAGAAGGAGAGAGAGAAGGAGAGAGAGAAGGAGAGAGAGAAGGAGAGGGAGAAGGACAGGGTGAAGGACAGGGAGAAGGAGAGGGAGAAGGAGAGAGAGAAGGAGAGAGAGAAGGACAGGAAGAAGGGATAGGGAGAAGGAGAGGGAGAAGGAGAGGGAGAAGCAGAGAGAGAAGGATAGAGATACGGAGAGAGAAGGAGAGAGAGAATGAGAGAGAAGGGCAGGGAGAAGGAGAGAAAGAATGTGAGAGAGAAGGAGAGGGAGAAGGACAGGGAGAAGGAGAGGGAGAAGGAGAGGGAGAGGGACAGGGAGAAGGAGAGAGTGAAGGAGAGAAAGAGAGGAAGGAGAGGGAGAAGGAGAGAAAGAAAGACAAGGAGAAGGAGAGAGAGAAGGAGAGGGAGAAGGAGAGAGAGAAGGAGAGGGAGAAGGAGAGAGAGCAGGAGAGGGAGACGGAGAGAGAGAAGGACAAAGAGAAGGAGAGATTGAAGGAGAGAGAGGAGAGGGAGAAGGAGAAAGGGAAGGACAGGGAGAAGGACAGGGAGAAGGAGAGACAGAAGGAGAGGGAGAAGGAGAGAGAGAAGGAGAGACAGAAGGAGTGGAAGGAGAGAGAGAAGGAGAGGGAGAAGGACAGGGAGAAGGAGAGAGAGAAGGAGAGAGAGAAGGACAGGGAGAAGGAGAGAGAGAAGGAGAGAGAGATGGAGCGGGAGAAGGACAGGGAGAAGGAGAGAGAGAAGGAGTGGGAGATGGACAGGGAGAAGGAGAGGGAGAAGGAGAGGGAGAAGGAGAGGGAGAAGCAGAGAGAGAAGGAGAGAGATACGGAGAGAGAAGGAGAGAGAGAATGAGAGAGAAGGGAAGGGAGAAGGAGAGAGAGAATGTGAGAGAGAAGAAGAGGGAGAAGGAGAGAGAGAAGGAGAGAGAGAAGGAGAGAGAGAAGGAGAGGGAGAAGGA
>NW_027253574.1:0-14381 GCF_044704955.1 Pristiophorus japonicus | reverse complement strand
CCCCTAAGGATGCCACAGCATCCATTTCCTGTACGTTAACTGAGTCACCGAACATTACCATGTCGGGATGTGTTGCGTCTGGGTCCTGAGGCGTTCATGTGTTTTGTTTACTAGCTCGCACTCTGAACCGTTTAAATATCCCCAATGTTTATTTGGTTGGTTGAAGCCCAATTGGCTGTTTTGCGAAGTCAGTCATTGACATAGCATGAAGTGTTTGGGCCAAACAGCCACAATGAAAAGCTGACAAGGCTGCTGTTTGACGAGTTTGATTGTCCAAGATGAATATTTAACCCAAAGCATTTTTAGTCACTCTAACAGTGACGGAGGTTTTACTTTGTGTTGCATTGCAGTCAGTCAAACAGAGACTAACATTACCACAGAACAAGTACGTTTCTCAAAGACTGCGCACAGACAGCTGGATGATACCATTCACCTCGACTGCTCACAGTTTCAAAACATATGTATGCCTATCAAAACAGATCTTCAACGTTTGTCACAGCCTCCAGTTCCAGAAAGATGGAAATAATGGGTGGAAATCAGACCTCCCAACCTCCCATTACCCCACTGTAGTCTCGGGGTGGTGAGATGCTGCTGGTCTGGGGTATCGGCCCATATTACCCCACTGTATCCTCGGAGTGGTGAGATGCTGCTGGTCTGGGGTATCGGCCCATAATACCCCACTGTATCCTCGGAGTGGTGAGATGCTGCTGGTCTGGGTATCGGCCCATATTACCCCACTGTATCCTCGGGGTGGTGAGATGCTGCTGGTGTGGGTATCGGCCCATATTACCGCACTGTATCCTCGGGGTGGTGAGATGCTGCTGGTCTGGGGTATCGGCCCATATTACCCCACTGTATCCTCGGGGTGGTGAGATGCTGCTGGTGTGGGTATCGGCCCATAATACCCCACTGTATTCTCGGGGTGGTGAGATGCTGCTGGTGTGGGTATCGGCCCATATTACCCCACTGTATCCTCGGGGTGGTGAGATGCTGCTGGTGTGGGTATCGGCCCATAATACCCCACTGTATTCTCGGGGTGGTGAGATGCTGCTGGTCTGGGGTATCGGCCCATATTACCCCACTGTATCCTCGGGGTGGTGAGATGCTGCTGGTCTGGGGTATCGGCCCATATTACCGCACTGTATCCTCGGAGTGGTGAGATGCTGCTGGTCTGGGGTATCGGCCCATATTACCCCACTGTATCCTCGGGGTGGTGAGATGCTGCTGGTGTGGGTATCGGCCCATATTACCGCACTGTATCCTCGGGGTGGTGAGATGCTGCTGGTCTGGGGTATCGGCCCATATTACCCCACTGTATCCTCGGGGTGGTGAGATGCTGCTGGTCTGGGGTATCGGCCCATATTACCCCACTGTATCCTCGGGGTGGTGAGATGCTGCTGGTGTGGGTATCGGCCCATATTACCGCACTGTATCCTCGGGGTGGTGAGATGCTGCTGGTCTGGGGTATCGGCCCATATTACCCCACTGTATCCTCGGGGTGGTGAGATGCTGCTGGTGTGGGTATCGGCCCATATTACCGCACTGTATCCTCGGGGTGGTGAGATGCTGCTGGTCTGGGGTATCGGCCCATATTACCCCACTGTATCCTCGGGGTGGTGAGATGCTGCTGGTCTGGGGTATCGGCCCATATTACCGCACTGTATTACACACCTCTCTCAGGGAGCTAAGGGAGGGGTTACACACCTCTCTCAGGGAGCTAAGGGAGCGGTTACACACCTCTCTCAGGGAGCTAAGGGAGGGGTTACACACCTCTCTCAGGGAGCTAAGGGAGGGGTTACACACCTCTCTCAGGGGGCTAAGGGAGGGGTTACACACCTCTCTCAGGGGGCTAAGGGAGGGGTTACACACCTCTCTCAGGGGGCTAGGGGAGGGGTTACACACCTCTCTCAGGGGGCTAAGGGAGGGGTTACACACCTCTCTCAGGGGGCTAAGGGAGGGGTTACACACCTCTCTCAGGGCACGAGTGGAGGGGTTACACACCTCTCTCAGGGGGCTAAGGGAGGGGTTACTCACCTCTCTCAGGGGGCTAGGGGAGGGGTTACACACGTCTCTCAGGGGGCTAGGGGAGGGGTTACACACCTCTCTCAGGGGGCTAAGGGAGGGGTTACACACCTCTCTCAGGGGGCTAAGGGAGGGGTTACAGACCTCTCTCAGGGCACTAGTGGAGGGGTTACACACCTCTCTCAGGGGGCTAAGGGAGGGGTTACACACCTCTCTCAGGGGGCTAGGGGAGGGGTTACACACCTCTCTCACGGGGCTTGGGGAGGGGTTACACACCTCTCTCAGGGGGCTAAGGGAGGGGTAACAGACCTCTAGGGGGCTAAGGGAGGGGTAACAGACCTCTCTCAGGGCACTAGTGGAGGGGTTACACACCTCTCTCAGGGGGCTAAGGGAGGGGTTGCACACCTCTCTCAGGGGGCGAAGGGAGGGGTTACAGACCTCTCTCAGGGCACTAGTGGAGGGGTTACACACCTCTCTCAGGGGGCTAAGGGAGGTGTTACACACCTCTCTCAGGGGGCTAAGGGAGGGGTTACACACCTCTCTCAGGGGGCTAGGGGAGGGGTTACACACCTCTCTCAGGGGGCTAGGGGAGGGGTTACCCAGCTCTCTCAGGGGGCTAGGGGAGGGGGTTACACACCTCTCTCAGGTCACTAGGGGAGGGGTTACACACCTCTCTCAGGTCACGAGGGGAGGGGTTACACACCTCTCTCAGGGGGCTAGGGGAGGGGTTACACACCTCTCTCAGGGGGCTAAGGGAGGGGTTACACACCTCTCTCAGGGGGCTTGGGGAGGGGGTTACACACCTCTTTCAGGGGGCTAAGGGAGGGGTTACACACCTCCCTCAGGGGGCTACGGGAGGGGTTACACACCTCTCTCAGGGCACTAGAGGAGGGGTTACACACCTCTCTCAGGGGGCTAAGGGAGGGGTTACACACCTCTCTCAGGGGGCTAGGGGAGGGGTTACACACCTCTCTCAGGGCAATAGGGGAGGGGTTACACACCTCTCGCAGGGCACTAGGGGAGGGGTTACACACCTCTCTCAGGGCACTAGTGGAGGGGTTACACACCTCTCTCAGGGGGCTAGGGGAGGGGTTACAGACCTCTCTCAGGGCACTAGGGGAGGGGTTACACACCTCTCTCAGGGGGCTAGGGGAGGGGGTTACACACCTCTCTCAGGGCACTAGGGGAGGGGTTACACACCTCTCTCAGGGGGCTAGGGGAGGGGTTACACACCTCTCTCAGGGCACTAGGGGAGGGGTTACACACCTCTCGCAGGGCACTAGGGGAGGGGTTACACACCTCGCTCAGGGCACGAGGGGAGGGGTTACACACCTCTCTCAGGGGGCTAGGTGAGGGGTTACACACCTCTCTCAGGGGGCTAGGGGAGGGGTTACCCAGCTCTCTCAGGGCGAGGAGCGGGGTTACACACCTCTCTCAGGTCACGAGGGGAGGGGTTGCATAGAAACATCGAAACATAGAAAATAGGTGCAGGAGTAGGCCATTCAGCCCTCTAGCCTGCACCGCCATTCAATGAGTTCATGGCTGAACATGCAACTTCAGTACCCCATTCCTGCTTTCTCGCCATACCCCTTGATCCCCCCAGTAGTAAGGACTACATCAAACTCCTTTTTGAATATATTTAGTGAATTGGCCTCAACAACTTTCTGTGGTAGAGAATTCCACAGGTTCACCACTCTCTGGGTGAAGAAGTTTCTCCTCATCTCGGTCCTAAATGGCTTACCCCTTCTCCTTCGACTGTGACCCCTCGTTCTGGACTTCCCCAACATTAATAAGAACATAAGAACATAAGAATTAGGAACAGGAGTAGGCCATCTAGCCCCTCGAGCCTGCTCCACCACCCAAAAAGATCATGGTTGATCTGGCCGTGGACTCAGCTCCACTTACCCGCCCACTCCCCATAACCCTTCATTCCCTTATTGGTTAAAAATCTATCTATCTGTGATTTGAATACATTCAATGAGCTTGCCTCAACTGCTTCCTTCGGCAGAGAATTCCACAGATTCACAACCCTCTGTGAGAAGAAATTCCTTCTCAACTCGGTTTTAAATTGGCTCCCTTGTGTTTTGAGGCTGTGCCCCCTAGTTCTCGTCTCCCCGACCAGTGGAAACAACCTCTCTGCCTCTATCTTGTCTATCCCCTTCATATTTTAAATGTTTCTATAAGATCACCCATCATCCTTCTGAACTTCAACAAGTAAAGACCCAGTCTACTCAATCTATCATCATAAGGTAACCCCCTCATCTCCGGAATCAGCCTCGTGAATCGTCTCTGTACCCCTTCCAAAGCTAGTATATCCTTCCTTAAGTAAGGTGACCAAAACTGCACGCAGTACTGCAGGTGCGGCCTCACCAATACCCTATACAGTTGCAGCAGAACCTCCCTGCTTTTGTACTCCATCCCTCTCGCAATGAAGGCCAACATTCCATTCGCCTTCCTGATTCCCTGCTGCATCTGCAAGCTAACTTTTTGTGATTCATGCACAAGGACCCCCAGGTCCCTCTGCACTGCAGCATGTTGTAATTTCTCCCCATTAAAATAGTATTCCCTTTTACTGTTTTTTTTCCCAAGGTGGATGACCTCACATTTTCCGACATTGTATTCCATCTGCCAAACCTTAGCCCATTCGCTTAACGTATCTAAATCTCTTTGCAGCCTCTCTGTGTCCTCTACACAACCCACTTTCCCACTAATCTTTGTGTCATCTGCAAAGTTTGTTACACTACACTCTGTCCCCTCTTCCAGGTCATCTATGTATATTGTAAACAGTTGTGGTCCCAGCACCGATCCCTGTGGCACACCACTAACCACCGATTTCCAACCCGAAAAGTACCCATTTATCCCGACTCTCTGATTTCTGTGAGCCAGCCAATTCTCGATCCATGCTAATACATTTCCTCTGACTCCGCGTACCTTTATCTTCTGCAGTAACCTTTTGTGTGGCACCTTATCGAATGCCTTTTGGAAATCTAAATACACCACATCCATCGGTACACCTCTATCCACCATGCTCGTTATATCCTTAAAGAATTCCAGTAAATTAGTTACACATGATTTCCCCTTCATGAATCCATGTTGCGTCTGCTTGATTGCACTATTCTTATCTAGATGTCCCGCTATTTCTTCCTTAATGATAGCTTCAAGCATTTTCCCCACTACAGATGTTAAACTAACTGGCCTATAGATACCTGCCTTTTGTCTGCCCCCTTTTTAAACAGAGGCGTTACATTAGCTGCTTTCCAATCCGATGGCACCTCCCCAGAGTCCAGAGAATTTTGGTAGATTATAACGAATGCATCTGCTATAACTTCCGCCATCTCTTTTAATACCCTGGGATGCATTTCATCAGGACCAGGGGACTTGTCTACCTTGAGTCCCATTAGCTTGTCCAGCACTACCCGCCTAGTGATAGTGATTGTCTCAAGGTCCTTCCTTCCCACATTCCCGTGACCAGCAATTTTTGGCATGGTTTTTTTGTCTTCCACTGTGAAGACCGAAGCAAAATAATTGTTTAAGGTCTCAGTCATTTCCACATTTCCCATTATTAAATCCCCCTTCTCATCTTCTAAGGGACCAACATTTACTTTAGTCACTCTTTTCCATTTTATATATCGGTAAAAGCTTTTACTATCTGTTTTTATGTTTTGCGCATTAGTAATCTATCTTCCCCTTCTTTATTGCTTTCTTAGTCATTCTTTGCTGTCGTTTAAAATTTTCCCAATCTTCTAGTTTCCCACTAACCTTGGCCACCTTATATGCATTGGTTTTTAATTTGAAACTCCCCTTTATTTCCTTGGTTATCCACGGCTGGTTATCCCTTCTCTTACCGTTCTTCTTTTTCACTGGAATATATTTTTGTTGAGCACTATGAAAGAGCTCCTTAAAAGTCCTCCACTGTTCCTCAATTGTGCCACCGTTTAGTCTGTGTTCCAAGCCTACTTTAGCCAACTCTGCCCTCATCCCACTGTAGTCCCCTTTGTTTAAGCATAGTACGCTCGTTTGAGACACTACTTCCTCACCCTCACTCTGTATTACAAATTCAACCATACTGTGATCACTCATTCCGAGAGGATCTTTTACTAGGAGATCGTTTATTATTGCTGTCTCATTACACAGGATCAGATCTAAGATAGCTTGCTCCCTTGTAGGTTCTGTAACATACTGTTCCAAGAAACAATCCCGTATGCATTCTATGAATTCCTCCTCAAGGTACCCCATGCGATTTGATTTGACCAATCGATATGTAGGTTAAAATCCCCCATGATTACTGCCGTTCCTTTTTCACATGCCTCCATTATTCCCTTGATTATTGTCCGCCCCACTGTGAAGTTATTTTTTGGGGGCCTCTAAACTACGCCCACCAGTGACTTTTTCCCCTTACTATCTCTGATCTCCACCCACAATGATTCAACATTTTGTTCATTAAGCCAATATCGTCTCTCACAACTGCCCTGATATCATCCTTTATTAACAGAGCTACCCCACCTCCTTTCCCTTCTTGTCTATCTTTCCGAATTGTCAGATACCCCTGTATGTTTAATTCCCAGTCTTGACCACCCTGCAACCATGTTTCTGTAATGGCCACCAAATCATACCCATTTGTAATGATTTGTGCCGTCAACTCATTTACTTTATTTCGAATGCTGCGTGCGTTTAGGTGGAGTGTTTTAATACTAGTTTTTAAACCATGATTTTTAGTTTTGACCCCTCCTGCAGCCCCTTTATATTCTTACATATAGTCCCTTCCTATCACCTTGTGGTTTACACTTACCCCAGTGCTACTCTGCTCTGTTGCCTCCTGCCTTTTGCATTCTTTCTTGGGGTTCTGTTCATCTGAGCTCTCACCCACTCTAACTAGCTCAGAGCCTTCTCCTGGGTTCCCTTCCCCTTGACAAGCTACTTTAAAGCCCTCCCAACTGTACTATCAAAACAATCCGCGAGAACATTGGTCCCATCTCTGTTGAGGTGTAATCTGTCCGACTTGTACAGGTCCCACCTTCCCCAGAAGCGGTCCCAATTGTTCAGGAAACTAAAGCCCTCCCTCCGACACCAATGGGAGAGTGGAGAGCACCAGTTCCAACTGTCGCAGGAAAGAGAGTGGAGGGGTTACACACCTCTCTCAGGGCTCTAGGGGCGGGGTTACACACCTCTCTCAGGGGGCTAGGGGAGGGGGTTACACATCTCTCTCAGGGGGCTAGGGGAGGGGTTACACACCTCTCTCAGGGCTCTAGGGGCGGGGTTACACACCTCTCTCAGGGCTCTAGGGGCGGGGTTACACACCTCTCTCAGGGGGCTTGGGGAGGGGGTTACACACCTCTCTCAGGGGGCTAGGGGAGGGGTTACACACCTCTCTCAGGGGGCTTGGGGAGGGGGTTACACACCTCTCGCAGGGGGCTAGGGGAGGGGTTACACACCTCTCTCTCAGGGCGAGGGGAGGGGTTACACACCTCTCTCAGGGGGCTAGGGGAGGGGGTTACACACCTCTCTCTCAGGGCAAGGGGAGGGGTTACACACCTCTCTCAGGGGGCTAGGGGAGGGGTTACACACCTCTCTCAGGGGGCTAAGGGAGGGGTTACACACCTCTCTCAGGGGGCTAGGGGAGGGGTTACACACCCCTCTCGGGGCACTAGGGGAGGAGGGGTTACACACCTCTCTTGGGGCCCTAGGCTGGCTGAGCAACTGAAAATCCCAAGTTAAACATCCGACCTCGGAGCGCCCTGAGAGGGGCTTCCGTGGGAAGAAAAATTGGAAAAAAGCACCAAAAACATTCGCAATACTTTCCTGACGCCACATCGCAAAAATAAAAAAACTGAAACCAATCACACTTACCTGAGGTCCGCATTCCTTCCCTCACTGCGGCTGCTGCAGCTTGGAACACCCCTTTCCCAGGCGGTCCCACTTGAGGGGCGCTGCGGGTCGCTGCGGATCGGGCAAGTTTCAAATTTCAAGCCGGTGTAGCAACCGGGGACGGTGTACATGGGCTCCACTCTCCCGGGCGGTACTGCTCTCCCCACAAACCCGGCTCCCCTCTCCCGGGCGGTACTGCTCTCCCCACAAACCCGGCTCCCCTCTCCCGGGCAGTACTGCTCTCCCCACAAACCCGGCTCCCCTCTCCCGGGCGGTACTGCTCTCCCCACAAACCCGGCTCCCCTCTCCCAGGCAGTACTACTCTCCCCACAAACCCGGCTCCCCTCTCCCGGGCGGTACTGCTCTCCCCACAAACCCGGCTCCCCTCTCCCGGGCGGTACTACTCTCCCTGCCCCACATACACGGCTCCCCTCTCCCGGGCGGTAGTGCTCTCCCCACAATCCCGGCTCCCCTCTCCCGGGCGGTACTGCTCTCCCCACAAACCCGGCTCCCCTCTCCCGGGCGGTACTGCTCTCCCCACAAACCCGGCTCCCCTCTCCCGGGCAGTACTGCTCTCCCCACAAACCCGGCTCCCCTCTCCCGGGCGGTACTGCTCTCCCCACAAACCCGGCTCCCCTCTCCCAGGCAGTACTACTCTCCCCACAAACCCGGCTCCCCTCTCCCGGGCGGTACTGCTCTCCCCACAAACCCGGCTCCCCTCTCCCGGGCGGTACTACTCTCCCTGCCCCACATACACGGCTCCCCTCTCCCGGGCGGTAGTGCTCTCCCCACAATCCCGGCTCCCCTCTCCCGGGCGGTACTGCTCTCCCCACAAACCCGGCTCCCCTCTCCCGGGCGGTACTGCTCTCCCCACAATCCCGGCTCCCCTCTCCCGGGCGGTACTGCTCTCCCCACAAGCCCGGCTCCCCTCTCCCGGGCGGTACTGCTCTCCCCACAATCCCGGCTCCCCTCTCCCGGGCGGTACTACTCTCCCCACAAGCCCGGCTCCCCTCTCCCGGGCGGTACTGCTCTCCCCACAAACCCGGCTCCCCTCTCCCGGGCGTTACTACTCTCCCCACAAACCCGGCTCCCCTCTCCCGGGCAGTACTGCTCTCCACGCCCCACAAACCCGGCTCCCCTCTCCCGGGCGGTACTGCTCTCCCCACAAACCCGGCTCCCCTCTCCCGGGCGGTACTGCTCTCCCCACAAACCCGGCTCCCCTCTCCCAGGCGGTACTGCTCTCCCCACAAACCCGGCTCCCCTCTCCCGGGCAGTACTGCTCTCCCCACAAACCCGGCTCCACTCTCCCGGGCAGTACTGCTCTCCCCACAAACCCGGCTCCCCTCTCCCGGGAGGTACTGCTCTCCCCACAAACCCGGCTCCCCTCTCCCAGGCGGTACTGCTCTCCCCACAAACCCAGCTCCCCTCTCCCAGGCGGTACTGCTCTCCCCACAAACCCGGCTCCCCTCTCCCGGGCAGTATTGCTCTCCCCACAAACCCGGCTCCCCTCTCCCGGGCAGTACTGCTCTCCCCACAAACCCGGCTCCCCTCTCCCGGGCAGTACTGCTCTCCCCACAAACCCGGCTCCCCTCTCCCGGGCGGTACTGCTCTCCACGCCCCACAAACCCGGCTCCCCTCTCCCGGGCAGTACTGCTCTCCCCACAAACCCGGCTCCCCTCTCCCAGGCGGTACTGCTCTCCCCACAAACCCGGCTCCCCTCTCCCAGGCGGTACTGCTCTCCCCACAAACCCGGCTCCCCTCTCCCGGGCGGTATTGCTCTCCCCACAAACCCGGCTCCCCTCTCCCGGGCGGTACTACTCTCCCCACAAACCCGGCTCCCCTCTCCCGGGCGGTACTACTCTCCCCACAAACCCGGCTCCCCTCTCCCGGGCGGTACTACTCTCCCCACAAACCCGGCTCCCCTCTCCTGGGTGGTACTGCTCTCCACGCCCCACAAACCTGGCTCCCCTCTCCCGGGCGGTACTGCTCTCCCCGCCCCACAAACCCAGCAACGAATGTCCCTGCAGGGGCACTGGATACTGGCCTCCCGCCTGGAAATGCTCCCCGCCACCATTAACGCCCCTCCGAGGTGTAAACAGAGGCAGCGGTGGACCGAAAATCCAGTCTGGAATTATTTGCTAGAATTACTAATCTACAATAAACCCAATTAAACCATCCATAAATTTGCATTCAGTGTGAGTGCGGTAATGTAGTGTTTATGTTAATGGACTAGAAATCTAGAGAGCGTAAGTTCCAATCCCATCATGGAAGTTTTGAGAATTTGAATTGTGTATAAAAAATCTGGAAATAAAAAGCTGCTGTCAGTAAAAACCCAATTAGTTTGCTAATGTCCTTCACCACCACTGTCTCCTTATGTAGCTCAGTGTCACAATTTGTCCGATAACGCCCCTGTAATGTGCCTTGGGATGGTTTACTATGTTAAAGGCTCTGTAAAGCTGTAAATGTGAACACCATGAGCTGCAGACAGAGTGGGACCTGTACATCTGTATCCACTGCATTCTTGCCCTGCTGAGAGCACCTTGCAGTGCGTTGTCTATAGATACTTGTTGAGGTGCCTCTCTGCTCTTCCATACTTTCGGAACATAGAAATTGCTGGATGAAAAAAGACCAGGGTCTACCTCATTCACCTTCTACCATCCCATCACACGATGGCAGTGGGGTTGTTGACTAACCACAGCGATTGATCTCTATCAATCAGCCTACAACAGTTCTGCAAACTCTGTTTAATGAAACACATTACCGCTTTGGACCGCGAGGTATCTGCGGCAGGCAGCGGCGAGCCCATTAATCGCGAGATACACGCCGGCGGAGTACTGTGGCTTGAACTTAGAATCGCCAACCCTCCTGGACTGCCCTGGAGTCTCCAGCAATTACAGATTAATCCCCAGGGCACTGCCGGGGGCAACACAGCAGAAAGATCATCGGGGTGTTTAAAATAATTGTGTACTTTTCATTTTCTTTGAATACTTTAGTTCACTACAGTTATAAAAATACTATAGATGGGGGAATTAAAGCTGTTTGACGGATGAGGCTGGTGGAGGCTGGAGGTTGTGCGAAGAAGCCTCCCGGAATACGACCAACCAGAGTTAGAATCATAGAATGAAACAGCATAGAATGAGACCATTCGGCCCATCAAGTCTACGCTGGCTCGTTCAAAGAGCAATCCAGTTAGTCCCACTCCCCCGCTCTTTCCCCATATCTCTGTAATTTTTTCTTCTACAAGTACTGATGCATTTCCCTTGTGAAAGCTACGATTGAACCTGTATCCCTATCAGGCAGTGCATTCAAATCCTAACCATCATCATCATCATAGGCAGTCCCTCGGAGTCGAGGAAGACTTGCTTCCACTCTCAAAGTGAGTTCTCAGGTGACTGAACAGTCCAATACGGGAATTACAGTCTCTGTCACAGGTGGGACAGACAGCGGTTGGAGGAAAGGGTGGGTGGGGAGTCTGGTTTGCTGCACGCTCCTTCCGCTGCCTGTGCTTGGTTTCTGCATGCTCTTGGCGACGGGACTCGAGGTGCTCAGTGCCCTCCCGGATGCTCTTCCTCCACTTAGGGTGGTCTTTGGCCAGGGACTCCCAGGAGTCAGTGGGGATATTGCACTTTATCAAGGAGGCTTTGAAGGTGTTCTTGAAATATTTCCTCTGCCCACCTGGGGCTTGCTTACCATGTATGATCTAGAGCAAATGCTAACAACTCGCTGCATAACAAGGTTTTTCCTCATGTCGCTTCTGGTTCTTTTGACAATTACCTTAAATCTGTGCCCTCTGGTTATTGACCCTTCAGCCCCTATAAACGGTTTCTCCTTACTTACTCTGTCTAAACCCTTCCTGATTTTAAATCCCTCTATCAAATCTTCTCTTAGCCTTCTCTGCTCTAAGGAGAAGAATCATAGCTTCTCCAGTCTTTCCACATCATGTCTGGAACCCTAAGCTTTGTGTGTTGACCTGAGCAAACCTTTGTGAGGTACGAGACAACCATTTGACGTGCTATCAGCCCAACATTTGCTGAAACTCCTGCTGATGGGTGCCTAGAAACCTTTGCCTCGCAGAATTTGTCATGCGTTTGGAGGGACAGGTATGCAGGCCTCAGATTCATGAACAGTAATTTGCCATTCAACTCATGCTAACATCTGCATACGATACATCATGAATCGTGCTTTTCTTCACAGCTGCCGTATTATCTTAATAGATAACCTGCAAAGTGCTGTCATAAATCATGTTTGCTATGGGTTTTATTTGTAGTCTGCATGTAATGTGGGCAGTATAAGTGTAACCTTCTGCTTCTAGGCCAGCGCTGGGAGTGACTTTCGAAACATCATTAGTCTCCCCACAGCCAATGAACGGATTTGCTTTTTTTTGTTGTTGGAATTCCCAAGCCTGCTTTGCAAGTTCTATCAATGACTCATTTCAAAATGTCTTTGACGAGTAGCCTTAGGGCACATCCTCTTGAGATCATGGCCTTAAACATCAAGCGTTTAGAGACTCATCTGATTGAAGGGCAAAATGTCCTTTAAAACAGACAGCGAAGCTTCACGCCGCGATATCAAGGGTCTACCTCAGCCTGTCTGGACGAATCCCGGGCCTTAAACCTTCCGGTTGTTCAACCTCAGCAAAACAAAATGGGAGGTTAAAAGCCGAATCTCTTTTCTGATCCTTGTTTCTTGAGAACAGGCGCACAGGCGCGGAGTGATTGATATCGTTATTGTTGGCAAGGGTTTGCTTTTGAAGGCAGGGCAGCATTAAAAAATAAAGATCACAATTGAAAGTGGGACAGGCTGAAGGGCTGGAGGCAGGAGCCTGTGACACCAACCCTGCATCAACAGAGCGGCGGGGGTCGGGGGGGTGGGAGGGGGGGGGTGGAAGGTGTAGTGACGACGCAGAATGGGGAAGTGAAACATGATTGAAAAGATTGTCGAAAAGTGACCCTTTGATATGTTCTTTTCTTCCCGTTAGATCGCAGCTCTGCTGGGGAACCACTCCTTTTTTCTCTCTCTTGCTAACAGTCTCTAGTTGTTCCTTAAATAGAATACAACTTTCCCGCCCCTGCCTTAGCCTGCAATCCAATGTGAGCTCACCCTTTCCGTGGCTGCCAACAGAGAGGAGGCGTGCACTATGGCCCATCCAATCACTCACACTGCCATCTCAGCAATAATTACAGCTCACGATGTGCCATCTGGTGCTTGACACCTGTATCTTTTTAATATTCTGCAGGTCTGCAGATAAATGTCACCTGTATTTGTCTAAAAAGAATATCTGGTCAAACTGGTTCTGAAGGTTGCTCTAGTTCGCATTCATGTTAGGAGCTGTCACTCATATTTGAGGCGACCTGTAACTGAATGGCCACCTTCTTTCTCTCAATGCATCGTCTTTGTAACAGCCTCAGATGAGGTGGTGCTGAATGAATCGTGTGAAAATTGCCTTGGTGTCCAGGATTACCCAGAAATCAATATCCTGATGATCAATAAATCATAGGGGCATTGCAAAAACATTAAAAACATTTCTTTGCACACTTTTGTGTATTAGTTGTAAAGGATAGCTAATGTAACACCACTTTTTAAAAAAGGAGGGAGAGAGAGAACGAGGAATTATAAACCGGTCAGCCTGACATCAGTAGTGGGGAAAATGTTGGAATCAATTATTAAAGATGAAATAGCAGCGCATTTGGAAAGCAGTGACAGGATCAGTCCAAGTCAGCATGGATTTATGAAAGGGAAATCATGCTTGACAAATCTTCTAGAATTTTTTGAGGATGTAACTAGTAGAGTGGACAAGGGAGAACCAGTGGATGTGGTGTATTTGGACTTTCAAAAGGCTTTTGACAAGGTTCCACAAAAGAGATTAGTGTGCAAAATTAAAGCACATGGTATTGGGTGTAATGTATTGACGTGGATAGAGAACTGGTTGACAGACAGGAAGCAGAGAGTCGGAATAAATGGGTCCTTTTCAGAATGGCAGGCAGTGACTAGTGGGGTGCTGCAGGGTTCAGTGCTGAGACCCCAGCTATTTACAATATACATTAATGATTTAGATGAAGGAATTGAGTGTAATATCTCCAAGTTTGCAGATGACAGTAAGCTGGGTGGCAGTGTGAGCTGTGAGGACGCTAAGAGGCTGCAGGGTGAATTGGACAGATTAGGTGAGTGGGCAAATGCATGGCAGATGCAGTATAATGTGCATAAATATGAGGTTATCCACTTTGGTGGCAAAAACAGGAAGGCAGAATATTATCTGAATGGTGACAGATTAGGAAAAGGGGAGGTGCAACGAGACCTGGGTGTCTTGGTACATCAGTCATTGAAAGTTGGCATGCAGGTACAGCAGGTGGTGAAGAAGGCAAATGGAATGTTGGCCTTCATAGTTAGAGGATTTGAGCATAGGAGCAGGGAAATCTTACTTCAGTTGTACAGAGCCTTGGTGAGGCCACACCTGAATATTGTGTTCAGTTTTGGTCTCCTAATCTGAGGAAGGA
>NW_027253573.1:0-5000 GCF_044704955.1 Pristiophorus japonicus | reverse complement strand
CTCCCTCGCTCGCCTTCTCTCTCTCTCTCTCTCTCCCGCCTTCGCTCTCTCTCTCTCTCACTTGCATTCTCTCTCTCTCGCCTTCTCTCTCTCTCGCCATCTCTCTCTTTCTCTCTCTCGTTCTCTCTATCTCAATCTCTGTCTCTCTCTCCCTATCTCTGTCTCTCTCTCCCTCATCATCTCTCTTCTCTCTCTCTCTCTCTCTCTCCCTCTCACGCCCTCTCACTCTCCCTCTCGCCTTCTCTCTCTCTCACCTTCTCTCTCTCTCTTTCTCTCCTCTCTCTCTCACCTTCTCTGTCTCTCTCTCTTGCCTTCTCTCTCTCACTCACCTTCTCTGTCTCTCTCTCGCCATCTCGCTCTCCCTTTCTCTCTCTCTATTACACTCTCTCTCTCACCTTCTCTCTCTCGCTCTCTCTCTGTCTCTCTCTCTCTCTCACCTTCTCTCTCTCTCTCTCTCACCTTCTCTCTCTCACCTTCTCTCTCTCTCACCTTCTCTGTCTCTCTCTCTTGCCTTCTCTCTCTCTCTCACTCACCTTCTCGCTCTCTTGCCTTGTCTCTCTCGCCCTCGCTCCCTCTCTCTCTCTCTCGCCTTCTCTCTCTCTCTCTCTCTCGCCTTCTCTCTCTCTCTCTCTCTCTCTCTCTCTCACCTTCTCTCTCTCTCTCGCTGTCTCTTTCTCTCTCTCCCGCCTTCTCTCTTCTCTCTCTCTCTCACACACCTTCACTCTCTCGCATTCTCCCTCTCACATTTTCTCTCTCTCTCTCTCTCTCCCTCCCTCTCTATCTCTCGACTTCTTTCTCTCTCTCTCACTCTCTTTCTCTCGACTTCTTTCTCTCTCTCACACTCTTTCTCTCCTTCCCTCTCTCTCTCTCTCTCACCTTCTCTGTCTCTCTCTCGTGCCTTCTCTCTCTCACTCACCTTCTCTGTCTCTCTCTTGCCTTCTCCCTCTCTCTCTCACTCTCTCTCACTCACCTTCTCGCTCTCTCTCTCTCTCTCACACCTTCTCTCTCCTGCCTTCTCTCTCTCGTTCTCGCCATCTCGCTCTCCCTTTCTCTCTCTCTATTACACTCTCTCTCCCTCTCTCACCTTTTCTCTCTTGCCTTCTCTCTCTCTCTCTCTCTCTCTCTCTCTCTCTTCCTCTCTCTCTCTCACCTTCTCGTACTCTCTTGCTCTCTCTCTCTGTCTCTTTCTCTCTTTCCCGCCTTCTCTCTTTTCTCTCTCTCTCTCTCTCTCTCTCTCTCTCACTCTCTCACCTTCACTCTCTTGCCTTCACTCTCTCGCATTCTCCCTCTCGCCTTTTCTCTCTCTATCTCTCTCCCGCCTTCTCTCTCTCGCCTTCTCTCTCTTTCTCTCTCTCTCTCTCTCTCCCTCTATCTCTCGACTTCTTACTCTATCCCACTCTCTTTCTCTCCTTCCCTCTCTCTCTCTCTCTCTCTCTCTCTCTCTCTCTCTCACCTTCTCCCTCTCTCTCTCGCTCTCTCCCTGTCTCTTTCTCCCTCTCTCTCGACTTCTCTCTCTCTCCTTCTCTCTCTCGACTTCTCTCTCTCTCTCTCTTTCCCGCCTTCTCTCTTTTCTCTCTCTCACCTTCACTCTCTTGCCTTCACTCTCTCGCATTCTCCCTCTCGCCTTTTCTCTCTCTATCTCTCTCCCGCCTTCTCCCTCTTTCTCTCTGTCTCTCTCACTCTCTCTCAGCTTCTCTCTCTCGCTCTCGCTCGCTCGCTCTCTTTCTCTTTCTCTCTCTCTCTCTCTCTCTCCCGCCTTCTCCCTCTCTCTCTCTCCCGCCTTCGCTCTCTCTCTCTCTCACTTGCATTCTCTCTCTCTCACCTTCTCTCTCTCTCTCGCCTTCTCTCTCTCTCTTGCCTTCTCTCTCTCGCCATCTCTCTCTCTCGCCATCTCTCTCTCTCTCTCCCGTCTCTCACCCTCCCCTTCTCTCTATCTCAATCTCTGTCTCTCTCCCTCATCTTCTCTCTCTCTCTCTCTCTCTCTCTCTCTCTCTCCCACTCTCTCTCTCTCTCCCTCTCTCTCGCCCTCTCCCGCTCCCTCTCGCCTTCTCTCTCTCTCACCTTCTCTCTCTCTCTCTCCTTCTCTCTCTCTCTCTCACCTTCTCTGTCTCTCTCTCTTGCCTTCTCTCTCTCTCTCTCTCTCTCTCTCTTCCTCTCTCTCTCTCTTTCTCTCTCTCACCTTCTCGTACTCTCTTGCTCTCTCTCTCTGTCTCTTTCTCTCTTTCCCGCCTTCTCTCTTTTCTCTCTCTCTCTCTCTCTCTCTCTCACTCGCCTTCGCTCTCTTGCCTTCACTCTCTCGCATTCTCCCTCTCGCCTTTTCTCTCTCTCTATCTCTGTCCCGCCTTCTCTCTCTCTCTCTCTCTCTCTCTCTCTCTCTCTCTCCCTCTCTATCTCATGACTACTTTCTCACTCCCACTCTCTTTCTCTCCTTCCCTCTCTCTCTCTCTCTCTCTCACTCAAGCCTTCTCTCTTTTTCTTGCTTTCTCTCTCTCTCTCTCACCTTCTCTCTCTCTCTCTCTCTCTCTCGCTCTCTCTCTCTCTGTCTCTTTCTCTCTCTCTCTCGACTTCTCTCTCTCTCTCTCTCTCTCTTTCCCGCCTTCTCTCTCTCTCTCTTTTTCCCGCCTTCTCTCTTTTCTCTCTCTCTCTCTCACTCACTCACCTTCACTCTCTCGCATTCACCCTCTCGCCTTTTCTCTATCTCTCTCTCTCTCTCCCGCCTTCTCTCTCTCTCTCACCTTCTCTCTCTCTCACCTTCTCTCTCTCTCACCTTCTCTCTCTCGCGCTCTCTCTCTGTCTCTCTCTCTCTCTCGACTTCTCTCTCTCTCTTTCCGCCTTCTCTCTTTTCTCTCTCTCTCTCTCACTCACTCACCTTCACTCTCTCGCATTCTCCCTCTCGCCTTTTCTCTCTCTCTCTCTCTCTCTCTCTCTCCCGCCTTCTCTCCCTCTCTCACCTTCTCTCTCTCTCACCTTCTCTCTCTCGCGCTCTCTCTCTGTCTCTTTCTCTCTCTCTCGACTTCTCACTCTCTCTCTCTCTTTCCCGCCTTCTCTCTTTTCTCTCTCTCTCTCTCACTCACCTTCACTCTCTCGCATTCTCCCTCTCGCCTTTTTTCTCTCTCTCCCGCCTTCTCCCTCTTTCTCTCTGTCTCTCTCACCCTCTCTCAGCTTCTCTCTCTCGCTCGCTCTCTGTCTCTTTCTCTCTCTCTCGACTTCTCTCTCTCTCTTACCCGCCTTCTCTCTTTTCTCTCTCTCTCTCTCTCACTCATCTTCACTCTCTCGCATTCTCCCTCTCGCCTTTTCTCTCTCTCTCTCTCTCTCCCGCCTTCTCCCTCTTTCTCTCTCCCGCCTTCGCTCTCTCACTCTCTCACTTGCATTCTCTCTCTCTATCACCTTCTCTCTCTCTCTCGCCATCTCTCTCTCTCTCCCATCTCTCACCCTCCCCTTCTCTCTATCTCAATCTCTGTCTCTCTCCCTCAATCGCTGTCTCTCTCCCTCATCTTCTCTCTCTCTCTCTCTCTCCCTCTCTCTCGCCCTCTCCCGCTCCCTCTCGCCTTCTCTCTCTCTCACCTTCTCTCTCTCTCTCTCCTTCTCTCTCTCTCACCTTCTCTGTCTCTCTCTCTTGCCTTCTCTCTCTCTTGCCTTCTCTCTCTCTCTCTCTCATCTTCTCTGTCTCTCTCTCTTGCCTTCTCTCTCTCATCTTCTCTGTCTCTCTCTCTTGCCTTTTCTCTCTCATCTTCTCTGTCTCTCTCTCTTGCCTTCTCTCTCTCTCTCTCACTCACCTCTCTCTCTCTCTCTTTCTCTCTCTCTCTCTCACTCACCTTCTCTCTCTCTCTCTCACTCTCACCTTCTCGCTCTCTTGCCTTGTCTCTCTCTCCCTCGCATTCTCTCTCGCTCTCTCTCTCTCCGCCTTCTCTCTCTCTCTCTCTCTCGCTCTCGCCATCTCGCTCTCCCTTTCTCTCTCTCTATTACACTCTCTCTCTCTCTCTCTATCTCTCTCTCGCCTTTTCTCTCTTGCCTTCTCTCTCTCTCTCTCTTTCTCACTCTCACCTTCTCGCTCTCGCTCTCTGCCTCTGTCACTTTCTCTCTTTCCCACCTTCTCTCTTTTCTCTCTCTCTCTCTCTCACTCACTCACCTTCACTCTCTCGCATTCACCCTCTCGCCTTTTCTCTATCTCTCTCTCTCTCTCCCGCCTTCTCTCTCTCTCTCACCTCTCTCTCTCACCTTCTCTCTCTCTCACCTTCTCTCTCTCGCGCTCTCTCTCTGTCTCTTTCTCTCTCTCTCGACTTCTCTCTCTCTTTCCGCCTTCTCTCTTTTCTCTCTCTCTCTCACTCACCTTCACTCTCTCGCATTCTCCCTCTCGCCTTTTCTCTCTCTCTCTCTCTCTCTCTCCCGCCTTCTCTCCCTCTCTCACCTTCTCTCTCTCTCACCTTCTCTCTCTCGCGCTCTCTCTCTGTCTCTTTCTCTCTCTCTCGACTTCTCACTCTCTCTCTCTCTTTCCCGCCTTCTCTCTTTTCTCTCTCTCTCTCTCACTCACCTTCACTCTCTCGCATTCTCCCTCTCGCCTTTTTTCTCTCTCTCCCGCCTTCTCCCTCTTTCTCTCTGTCTCTCTCACCCTCTCTCAGCTTCTCTCTCTCGCTCGCTCTCTGTCTCTTTCTCTCTCTCTCGACTTCGCTCTCTCTCTCTCTTTCCCGCCTTCTCTCTTTTCTCTCTCTCTCTCTCTCACTCATCTTCACTCTCTCGCATTCTCCCTCTCGCCTTTTCTCTCTCTCTCTCTCTCCCGCCTTCTCCCTCTTTCTCTCTCCCGCCTTCGCTCTCTCTCTCTCTCACTTGCATTCTCTCTCTCTCTCACCATCTCTCTCTCTCTCCCATCTCTCACCCTCCCCTTCTCTCTATCTCAATCTCTGTCTCTCTCCCTCATCTTCTCTCTCTCTCTCTCTCTCTCCCTCTCTCTCGCCCTCTCCCGCTCCCTCTCGCCTTCTCTCTCTCTCACCTCTCTCTCTCTC
>NW_027253572.1:0-14390 GCF_044704955.1 Pristiophorus japonicus | reverse complement strand
CTCTCTCCCGATCTCTCTCTCTCTCTCTCTCTCTCCCGATCGATCTCTCTCTCTCTCTCCTGATCTCTCTTTCTCTCTCTCTCTCTCTCCCGATGTCTCTCTCCCCCGATCTCTCGCTCCACCGATCTCTCTCTCCCCCGATCTCTCTCTCCCCGATCTTTCTCTCTCCCGATCTCTCTCCCGATCTCTCTCTCTCCCCAATCTCTCTCTCCCGATCACTCTCTCCTGATCTCGCCCGATCTCTCTCTCTCTCTCTCTCTCTCTCCCGATCTCCTCTCTCTCTCCCGATCGATCTCTCTCTCTCTCTCCCGATCTCTCTTTCTCTCTTTCTCTCTCTCTCTCTCTCCCGATGTCTCTCTCTCCCGATCTCTCTCTCCCGACCTCTCTCTCTCTCCCAATCTCTCTCTCTCTCTCGATCTCTCTCTCTCTCTCCGATCTCTCTCTCTCTCCCGATCTCCTCTCTCTCTCCCGATCGATCTCTCTCTCTCTCTCTCCTGATCTCTCTTTCTCTCTTTCTCTCTCTCCCGATGTCTCTCTCTCCCGATCTCTCTCTCTCCCGACCTCTCTCTCTCTCTCTCTCTCTCTCTCTCTCTCCGATCTCTCTCTCTCCTGATCTCCTCTCTCTCTCCCGATCGATCTCTCTCTCTCCCGATCTCTCTTTTTCTCTCTCTCTCTCCCGATCTCTGTCTCTCCCGATCTCTCTCTCTCTCTCTCTCTCTCTCCCGATCTCTCTCTCTCTCTCTCTCTCCCGATTTCTCTCTCTCTCTCTCTCTCTCTCTCTCTCTCTCTCTCTCTCTCTCTCTCTTTCTCTCTCTCTCTCTCCCCCGATCTCTCGCTCCACCGATCTCTCTCTCACCCGATCTCTCTCTCTCCCCGATCTCGCTCTCTCTCCCGATCTCTCTCTCTCCCGATCTCTCTCTCTCTCTCTCTCTCTCTCTCTCTCTCTCTCTCTCTCTCCCGATCTCTCTCTCCCGACCTCTCTCTCTCTCCCGATCTCTCTCTCTCTCCCGATCTCTCTCTCTCTCTCTGTCTCTCTCTCTCCCCCGATCTCTCGCTCCACCGATCTCTCTCTCCCCCGATCTCTCTCTCCCCGATCTCGCTCTCTCTCCCGATGTCTCTCTCTCCCGATGTCTCTCTCTCCCGATGTCTCCCTCTCCCTCTCCCGATCTCTCTCTCTCCCGACCTCTCTCTCTCCCGATCTCTTGCTCCTGATCTCGCCCGATCTCTCTCTCTGTCTCTCTCTCTCTCTCTGTCTCCCGATCGATCTCTCTCTCTCTCTCTCTCTCTCTCCCGATCGATCTCCCTCTCTCTCTCTATGTCTCCCGATCTCTCTCTCCCGATCTCTCTCTCCCGATCTCTCTCTACGGATCTCTCTCTCCCGATCTCTCTCTCCCGATCTATCTCTCTCTCCCGATTTCTCTTTCTCTCTCCCGATTTCTCTTTCTCTCTCCCGATTTCTTTTTCTCTCTCCCGATTTCTCTCTCTGTCTCCCAATTTCTCTCTCTCTCTCCCAAGTTCTCTCTCTCCCTCTCTCTCCCGATCCCTCTCTCTCCCGATCCCTCTCTCTCCCGATCCCTCTCTCTCCCGATCCCTCTCTCTCCCGATCCCTCTCTCTCCCGATCTCTCTCTCTCTCTCTCTCTCTCTCTCTCTCTCTCTCCCGATCTCTCTCTCTCTCTCCCGATCTCTCTCTCTCTCTCTCCCTCTCTCTCTCTCCTGATCTCTCTCTCTCTCCTGATCTCTCTCTCCTGATCTCTCTCTCCCCGATCTCTCTCTCCCTGATCTCTCTCTCTCTCTCTCTCCCGATCCTCCCTCCTCTCTCTCTCTCTCTCTCTCTCTCTCTCTCTCTCCCCCGATCTCTCTCTCCCCTGATCTCTCTCTCCTCCGATCTCTCTCTCCCCGATCTCTCTCTCCCCGATCTCTCTCTCTCTCTCTCCCCCGATCTCTCTCTCTCCCGATCTCTCTCTCTCTCTCTCCCGATCTCTCTCTACGGATCTCTCTCTCCCGATCTCTCTCTCCCGATCTATCTCTCTCTCTCCCGATCTCTCTCTTTCTCTCTCCCGATCTCTCTCTCTCTCTCTCTCTCCCGATCTCTCTTTCTCTCTCCCGATCTCTCTCTCTCTCTCTCTCCCGATCTCTCTCTCTCTCTCCCAATTTCTCTCTCTCTTCCGATTTCTCTCTCTCTCTTCCGATTTCTCTCTCTCTCTTCCGATTTCTCTCTCTCTCCCGATCTCTCTCTCTCTCTCTCTCTCTCTCTCTCTCTCGCGATCTCTCTCTCTCTCTCTCCCGCTCCCGATCTCTCTCTCTCTCTCGCTTTCTCTCTCCCGATCTCTCTCCAGATCTCTCTCTCTCTCCCGATCTCTCGCTCCTGATCTCGCCCGATCTCTCTCTCTGTCTGTCTCTCTCTCTCTCTCTCTCTCTCCCGATCTCCTCTCTCTCTCCCGATCAATCTCTCTCTCTCACTCCCGATCTCTCGATCTCTCTCTCCCGATCTCTCACTCCAGATCTCTCCCAATCTCTCTCTCTCCCGATCTCTCTTTCTCGATCTCTCACCCGATCGATCTCCCTCTCTCTCTCTCTCTGTCTCCCGATCTCACTCTCTCCCGATCTCTCTCTCCCGATCTCTCTCTACGGATCTCTCTCTCCCGATCTCTCTCTCCCGATCTATCTCTCTCCCCCGATTTCTCTTTCTCTCTCCCGATTTCTCTTTCTCTCTCCCGATTTCTTTTTCTCTCTCCCGATTTCTCTCTCTGTCTCCCAATTTCTCTCTCTCTCTCCCAAGTTCTCTCTCTCCCTCTCTCTCCCGATCCCTCTCTCTCCCGATCCCTCTCTCTCCCGATCTCTCTCTCTCTCCCGATCTCTCTCTCTCTCCCGATCTCTCTCTCTCTCTCTCCCGATCTCTCTCTCTCTCTCTCTCTCTCGATCTCTCTCCCGATCTCTCGTTCTCTCTGTCTCCCGCTCGATCTCTCTCTCTCTCTCTCTCCCGATCGATGTCCCTCCCGATCTCTCTCTCCCGATCTCTCTCTACGGATCTCTCTCTCCCGATCTATCTCTCTCCCCCGATTTCTCTTTCTCTCTCCCGATTACTTTTTCTCTCTCCCGATTTCTCTCTCTGTCTCCCAATTTCTCTCTCTCCCGATTTCTCTCTCTCTCTCTTCTGATTTCTGTCTCTCTCTCCCGATCGATCTCTCTCTCTCTCTCTCCTGATCTCTCTTTCTCTCTCTCTCTCTCTCCCGATGTCTCTCTCTCCCGACCTCTCTCTCTCTCCCGACCTCTCTCTCTCCCGACCTCTCTCTCTCCCGACCTCTCTCTCTCTCTTTCTCTCTCTCTCTCTCCCTCTTTCTCTCTCTCTCTCTCTCTCTCTCTCTCTCTCTCTCTCTCTCTCTCTCCCGATCGATCTCTCTCTCTCTCTCCTGATCTCTCTTTCTCTCTCTCTCTCTCTCTCTCTCCCGATGTCTCTCTCCCCCGATCTCTCGCTCCACCGATCTCTCTCTCCCCGATCTCTCTCTCCCCGATCTCTCTCTCCCCGATATCTCTCTCTCGCTCTCTCTCCCGATCTCTCTCTCTCTCTTGCTTTCTCTCCCCCGATCGATCTCTCTCGCTCTCTTTCTCTCTCTCTCTCTCTCTCTCTCTCCCGATGTCTCTCTCCCCCGATCTCTCTCTCCCCCGATCTCTCTCTCCCCGATCTCTCTCTCCCGATCTCTCTCTCTCCCGATCTCTCTCCCGATCTCTCTCTCTCCCCAATCTCTCTCTCCCGATCTCTCTCTCCAGATCTCTACCAATCTCTCTCTCTCTCTCTCTCTCCCGATCTCTATTTCTCTCTCCCGATCTCTCTCTCTCTCTCTCCCGATCTCTCTCTCTCTCTCTCCCAATTTCTCTCTCTCTCTCCCGATCTCTCTCTCTCTCTCTCTCTCTCGCGATCTCTCTCTCTCTCTCTCCCGCTCCCGATCTCTCTCTCTCTCTCGCTTTCTCTCTCCCGATCTCTCTCCCCAATCTCTCTCCCCAATCTCTCTCTCCCGATCTCTCCCCCGATCTCTCTCTCCCCCGATCTCTCTCTCTCCCGATCTCTCTCTCTCTCTCCCGATCTCTCTCTACGGATCTCTCTCTCCCGATCTATCTCTCTCCCCCGATTTCTCTTTCTCTCTCCCGATTTCTCTTTCTCTCTCCCGATTACTTTTTCTCTCTCCCGATTTCTCTCTCTGTCTCCCAATTTCTCTCTCTCTCTCCCGATTTCTCTCTCTCTCTCCTCTGATTTCTGTCTCTCACTTCCGATTTCTCTCTCTCTCCCGATCTCTCTCTCTCTCTCTCTCTCTCTCGCGATCTCTCTCTCTCCCTCTCCCGCTCCCGATCCCGATCTCTCTCTCTCTCTCTTTCTCTCTCCCGATCTCTCTCTCTCCCCAATCTCTCTCTCCCGATCTCTCTCTCCTGATCTCCTCTCTCTCTCCCGATCGATCTCTCTCTCTCTCTCCCGATCTCTCTTTCTCTCTTTCTCTCTCTCTCTCTCTCCCGATGTCTCTCTCTCCCGATGTCTCTCTCTCCCGATCTCTCTCTCTCCCGACCTCTCTCTCTCCCGATCTCTCTCTCTCTCTCTCTCTCTCCCGATCTCTCTCTCTCTCTCTCTCTCTCTCTCCCGATCTCTCGCTCCCCCGATCTCTCTCTCTCCCCGATCTCTCTCTCTCCCCGATCTCTCTCTCCCCGATCTCTCTCTCCCGATCTCTCTCTCTCCCGATCTCTCTCCAGATCTCTCCCGATCTCTCTCTCTCTCCCGATCTCTCTCTCTCTCCCGATCTCTCTCTCTCTCTCCCGATCTCTCTCTTTCTCTCTCCCGATCTCTCTCTCTCTCTCTCTCTCCCGATCTCTCTTTCTCTCTCCCGATCTCTCTCTCTCTCTCTCTCTCTCCCGATCTCTCTCTCTCTCTCTCCCAATTTCTCTCTCTCTCTCTCTTCCGATTTCTCTCTCTCTCTCTTCCGATTTCTCTCTCTCTCTCCCGATCTCTCGCTCTCTCTCTCTCTCCCGATCTCTCTCTCTCTCTCTCTCTCTCTCTCTCTCTCTCTCCCGATCTCTCTCTCTCTCTCTCCTGATCTCTCTTTCTCTCTCTCTCTCTCTCCCGATGTCTCTCTCCCCCGATCTCTCTCTCCCCCGATCTCTCTCTCCCTGATCTCTCTCTCCCCGATCTCTCTCTCCCCGATCTCTCTCTCTCGCTCTCTCTCCCGAACTCTCTCTCTCTCTTGCTTTCTCTCTCCCGATCTCTCTCCCGATCTCTCTCTCTCCCCAATCTCTCTCTCCCGATCTCTCGCTCCTGATCTCGCCCGATCTCTCTCTCTGTCACTCTCTCTCTCTCTCTCCCGATCTCCTCTCTCTCTCCCGATCGATCTCTCTCTCTCTCTCCCGATCTCTCTTTCTCTCTCTCTCTCTCTCTCCCGATGTCTCTCTCTCCCGATCTCTCTCTCCCGACCTCTCTCTCTCTCCCGATCTCTCTCTCTCTCTCTCCCGATCTCTCTCTCTCCCGATCTCCTCTCTCTCTCCCGATCCATCTCTCTCTCTCCCGATCTCTCTTTCTCTCTCTCCCGATCTCTCTCTCCCGACCTCTCTCTCTCCCGATCTCTCTCTCTCTCTCTTTCTCCCGATCTCTCTCTCTCTCTCTCCCGATCTCTCTCTCCTGATCTCCTCTCTCTCTCCCGATCGATCTCTCTCTCTCCCGATCGCTCTTTCTCTCTCTCTCTCTCTCCCGATCTCTCTCTCTCCCGATCTCTCTCTCTCTCTCTCTCTCTCTCTCCCGATCTCTCTCTCTCTCTCTCTCTCTCCCGATCTCTCTCTCTCTCTCTCTCTCTCTCTCTCTCCCCCGATCTCTCTCTCCCCCGATCTCTCTCTCCCCGATCTCGCTCTCTCTCCCGATCGATCTCTCTCCCGATCTCTCTCTCTCTCTCTCTCTCTCTCCCGATCTCTCTCTCTCCCGATCTCTCTCTCTCTCTCTCTCTCTCTCTCTCCCGATCTCTCTCTCTCTCTCTCTCTCTCCCGATCTCTCTCTCTCTCTCTCTCTCTCTCTCTCTCCCCCGATCTCTCTCTCCCCCGATCTCTCTCTCCCCGATCTCGCTCTCTCTCCCGATCGATCTCTCTCCCGATCTCTCTCTCTCTCTCTCTCTCTCTCTCTCTCTCTCTCTCTCTCTCTCCCTTCTGATCTCTCTCTCTCCCGATCGATGTCCCTCCCTCTCTCTCTCTCCCGATCTCTCTCTATGGATCTCTCTCTGCCGATCTATCTCTCTCCCCCGATTTCTCTTTCTCTCTCCCGATTACTTTTTCTCTCTCCCGATTTCTCTCTCTGTCTCCCAATTTCTCTCTCTCCCGATTTCTCTCTCTCTCTCTTCTGATTTCTGTCTCTCTCTCCCGATCGATCTCTCTCTCTCTCTCCTGATCTCTCTTTTCTCTCTCTCTCTCTCCCGATGTCTCTCTCTCCCGACCTCTCTCTCTCCCGACCTCTCTCTCTCTCCCGACCTCTCTCTCTCCCGACCTCTCTCTCTCCCGATCTCTCTCTCTCTCTCTCTCCCGATCTCTCTCTCTCTCTCTCTCTCTCCCGATCGATCTCTCTCTCTCTCTCCTGATCTCTCTTTCTCTCTCTCTCTCTCTCCCGATGTCTCTCTCCCCCGATCTCTCGCTCCACCGATCTCTCTCTCCCCCGATCTCTCTCTCCCCGATCTTTCTCTCTCCCGATCTCTCTCTCTCCCCAATCTCTCTCTCCCGATCACTCTCTCCTGATCTCGCCCGATCTCTCTCTCTCTCTCTCTCTCTCTCCCGATCTCCTCTCTCTCTCCCGATCGATCTCTCTCTCTCTCTCCCGATCTCTCTTTCTCTCTTTCTCTCTCTCTCTCTCTCCCGATGTCTCTCTCTCCCGATCTCTCTCTCCCGACCTCTCTCTCTCTCCCAATCTCTCTCTCTCTCTCGATCTCTCTCTCTCTCTCCCGATCTCTCTCTCTCTCCCGATCTCCTCTCTCTCTCCCGATCGATCTCTCTCTCTCTCTCTCCTGATCTCTCTTTCTCTCTTTCTCTCTCTCCCGATGTCTCTCTCTCCCGATCTCTCTCTCTCCCGACCTCTCTCTCTCTCTCTCTCTCTCTCTCTCTCCCGATCTCTCTCTCTCCTGATCTCCTCTCTCTCTCCAGATCGATCTCTCTCTCTCCCGATCTCTCTTTTTCTCTCTCTCTCTCCCGATCTCTCTCTCTCCCGATCTCTCTCTCTCTCTCTCTCTCTCTCCCGATCTCTCTCTCTCTCTCTCTCTCTCTCCCGATTTCTCTCTCTCTCTCTCTCTCTCTCTCTCTCTCTCTCTCTCTCTCTCTCTTTCTCTCTCTCTCTCTCCCCCGATCTCTCGCTCCACCGATCTCTCTCTCACCCGATCTCTCTCTCTCCCCGATCTCGCTCTCTCTCCCGATCTCTCTCTCTCCCGATCTCTCTCTCTCTCTCTCTCTCTCTCTCTCTCTCTCTCTCTCTCTCCCGATCTCTCTTTCTCTCTCTCTCTCCCGATCTCTCTCTCCCGACCTCTCTCTCTCCCGATCTCTCTCTCTCTCCCGATCTCTCTCTCTCTCTCTCTGTCTCTCTCTCTCCCCCGATCTCTCGCTCCACCGATCTCTCGCTCCCCCGATCTCTCTCTCCCCGATCTCGCTCTCTCTCCCGATCTCTCTCTCTCCCGATGTCTCTCTCTCCCGATGTCTCCCTCTCCCGATCTCTCTCTCTCCCGACCTCTCTCTCTCCCGATCTCTTGCTCCTGATCTCGCCCGATCTCTCTCTCTGTCTCTCTCTCTCTCTCTGTCTCCCGATCGATCTCTCTCTCTCTCTCTCTCTCTCTCCCGATCGATCTCCCTCTCTCTCTCTATGTCTCCTGATCTCACTCTCTCCCGATCTCTCTCTCCCGATCTCTCTCTACGGATCTCTCTCTCCCGATCTCTCTCTCCCGATCTATCTCTCTCTCCCGATTTCTCTTTCTCTCTCCCGATTTCTCTTTCTCTCTCCCGATTTCTTTTTCTCTCTCCCGATTTCTCTCTCTGTCTCCCAATTTCTCTCTCTCTCTCCCAAGTTCTCTCTCTCCCTCTCTCTCCCGATCCCTCTCTCTCCCGATCCCTCTCTCTCCCGATCCCTCTCTCTCCCGATCCCTCTCTCTCCCGATCTCTCTCTCTCTCTCTCTCTCTCTCTCTCTCCCGATCTCTCTCTCTCTCTCCCGATCTCTCTCTCTCTCTCTCCCTCTCTCTCTCTCCTGATCTCTCTCTCTCTCCTGATCTCTCTCTCCTGATCTCTCTCTCCCCGATCTCTCTCTCCCTGATCTCTCTCTCTCTCTCTCCCGATCTCCCTCCCTCTCTCTCTCTCTCTCTCTCTCTCTCTCCCCCGATCTCTCTCTCCCCTGATCTCTCTCTCCTCCGATCTCTCTCTCCCCGATCTCTCTCTCCCCGATCTCTCTCTCTCTCTCTCCCCCGATCTCTCTCTCTCCCGATCTCTCTCTCTCTCTCCCGATCTCTCTCTACGGATCTCTCTCTCCCGATCTCTCTCTCCCGATCTATCTCTCTCTCTCCCGATCTCTCTCTTTCTCTCTCCCGATCTCTCTCTCTCTCTCTCTCCCGATCTCTCTTTCTCTCTCCCGATCTCTCTCTCTCTCTCTCTCCCGATCTCTCTCTCTCTCTCCCAATTTCTCTCTCTCTTCCGATTTCTCTCTCTCTCTTCCGATTTCTCTCTCTCTCTTCCGATTTCTCTCTCTCTCCCGATCTCTCTCTCTCTCTCTCTCTCTCTCTCTCGCGATCTCTCTCTCTCTCTCTCCCGCTCCCGATCTCTCTCTCTCTCTCGCTTTCTCTCTCCCGATCTCTCTCCCGATCTCTCTCTCTCTCCCGATCTCTCGCTCCTGATCTCGCCCGATCTCTCTGTCTGTCTGTCTCTCTCTCTCTCTCTCTCTCTCCCGATCTCCTCTCTCTCTCCCGATCAATCTCTCTCTCTCACTCCCGATCTCTCGATCTCTCTCTCCCGATCTCTCTCTCCAGATCTCTCCCAATCTCTCTCTCTCCCGATCTCTCTTTCTCGATCTCTCACCCGATCGATCTCCCTCTCTCTCTCTCTGTCTCCCGATCTCACTCTCTCCCGATCTCTCTCTCCCGATCTCTCTCTACGGATCTCTCTCTCCCGATCTCTCTCTCCCGATCTATCTCTCTCCCCCGATTTCTCTTTCTCTCTCCCGATTTCTCTTTCTCTCTCCCGATTTCTTTTTCTCTCTCCCGATTTCTCTCTCTGTCTCCCAATTTCTCTCTCTCTCTCCCAAGTTCTCTCTCTCCCTCTCTCTCCCGATCCCTCTCTCTCCCGATCCCTCTCTCTCCCGATCTCTCTCTCTCTCCCGATCTCTCTCTCTCTCCCGATCTCTCTCTCTCTCTCTCCCGATCTCTCTCTCTCTCTCTCCCGATCTCTCTCTCTCTCTCTCTCTCTCGATCTCTCTCCCGATCTCTCGTTCTCTCTGTCTCCCGCTCGATCTCTCTCTCTCTCTCTCTCCCGATCGATGTCCCTCCCGATCTCTCTCTCCCGATCTCTCTCTACGGATCTCTCTCTCCCGATCTATCTCTCTCCCCCGATTTCTCTTTCTCTCTCCCGATTACTTTTTCTCTCTCCCGATTTCTCTCTCTGTCTCCCAATTTCTCTCTCTCCCGATTTCTCTCTCTCTCTCTTCTGATTTCTGTCTCTCTCTCCCGATCGATCTCTCTCTCTCTCTCTCCTGATCTCTCTTTCTCTCTCTCTCTCTCTCCCGATGTCTCTCTCTCCCGACCTCTCTCTCTCTCCCGACCTCTCTCTCTCCCGACCTCTCTCTCTCCCGACCTCTCTCTCTCCCGATCTCTCTCTCTTTCTCTCTCTCTCTCTCCCTCTTCTCTCTCTCTCTCTCTCTCTCTCTCTCTCTCTCTCTCTCTCTCTCTCCCGATCGATCTCTCTCTCTCTCTCCTGATCTCTCTTTCTCTCTCTCTCTCTCTCTCTCCCGATGTCTCTCTCCCCCGATCTCTCGCTCCACCGATCTCTCTCTCCCCCGATCTCTCTCTCCCCGATCTCTCTCTCCCCGATATCTCTCTCTCGCTCTCTCTCCCGATCTCTCTCTCTCTCTTGCTTTCTCTCTCCCGATCGATCTCTCTCGCTCTCTCCTGATCTCTCTTTCTCTCTCTCTCTCTCTCTCTCTCTCCCGATGTCTCTCTCCCCCGATCTCTCTCTCCCCGATCTCTCTCTCCCGATCTCTCTCTCTCCCCAATCTCTCTCTCCCGATCTCTCGCTCCTGATCTCGCCCGATCTCTCTCTCTGTCACACTCTCTCTCTCTCTCTCCGATCTCCTCTCTCTCTCCCGATCGATCTCTCTCTCTCCGATCTCTCTCTCTCCCGATCTCTCTCTCCCGACCTCTCTCTCTCTCTCCCGATCTCTCTCTCTCTCCCGATCGATCTCTCTCTCTCTCTCCCGATCTCTCTTCTCTCTTTCTCTCTCTCCCGATCTCTCTCTCTCCAGATCTCTCTCTCTCCCCGACCTCTCTCTCTCCCGATCTCTCTCTCTCCCGATCTCTCTCTCTCTCTCCCGATCTCTCTCTCTCTCTCTCCCGATCTCTCTCTCTCCTGATCTCCTCTCTCTCTCCCGATTGCTCTCTCTCTCCCGATCTCTCTTTCTCTCTCTCCTCTCTCCCGATCTCTCTCTCTCCCGATCTCTCTCTCTCCCGATCTCTCTCTCTCTCTCTCTCTCCCGCTCTCTCTCTCTCTCTCTCTCTCCCGATCTCTCTCTCTCTCTCTCTCTCTCTCTCTCTCTCTCTCTCCCCCGATCTCTCGCTCCACCGATCTCTCTCTCCCCCGATCTCTCTCTCCCCGATCTCGCGCTCTCTCTCTCTCTCTCTCTCTCTCTCTCTCTCTCCCTCCCGATCTCTCTCTCTCCCGATCGATGTCCCTCCCTCTCTCTCTCTCCCGATCTCTCTCTCCCGATCTCTCTCTACGGATCTCTCTCCCGATCTATCTCTCTCCCCCGATTTCTCTTTCTCTCTCGCGATTACTTTTTCTCTCTCCCGATTTCTCTCTCTGTCTCCCAATTTCTCTCTCTCCCGATTTCTCTCTCTCTCTCTTCTGATTTCTGTCTCTCTCTCCCGATCGATCTCTCTCTCTCTCTCCCGACCTCTCTCTCGCCCGACCTCTCTCTCTCGATCTCTCTCTCTCCCGATCTCTCTCTCTCTCTCTCTCTCTCTCTCTCTCTCTCTCTCTCTCTCTCTCTCCCCCGATCTCTCTCTCTCTCTCTCTCTCTCTCTCTCTCTCTCTCTCTCTCTCTCTCCCGATCTCCTCTCTCTCTCCCGATCGATCTCTCTCTCTCTCTCCCGATTTCGCTTTCTCTCTCCCGATTTCTTTTTCTCTCTCCCGATTTCTCTCTCTGTCTCCCAATTTCTCTCTCTCTCTCCCCAAGTTCTCTCTCTCCCTCTCTCTCCGATCCCTCCTCTCTCTCCCGATCCCTCTCTCTCCCGATCCCTCTCTCTCCGATCTCTCTCTCTCTCTCTCTCTCTCTCTCTCTCTCTCTCTCTCTCTCTCTCCCGATCTCTCTCTCTCTCTCCCGATCTCTCTCTCTCTCTCTCCCTCTCTCTCTCCTGATCTCTCTCTCCCCGATCTCTCTCTCCCCGATCTCTCTCTCTCTCTCTCCCGATCTCCCTCTCTCTCTCTCTCTCTCTCTCTCTCTCTCTCCTCCGATCTCTCTCTCCCCGATCTCTCTCTCCCCGATCTCTCTCTCTCTCTCCCCCGATCTCTCTCTCTCCCGATCTCTCTCTCTCTCTCCCGATCTCTCTCTACGGATCTCTCTCTCCCGATCTCTCTCTCCCGATCTATCTCTCTCTCTCCCGATCTCTCTCTTTCTCTCTCCCGATCTCTCTCTCTCTCTCTCTCTCCCGATCTCTCTTTCTCTCTCCCGATCTCTCTCTCTCTCTCTCCCGATCTCTCTCTCTCTCTCCCAATTTCTCTCTCTCTCTCTTCCGATATCTCTCTCTCTCTTCGATTTCTCTCTCTCTCCCGATCTCTCTCTCTCTCTCTCGCGATCTCTCTCTCTCTCTCTCCCGCTCCCGATCTCTCTCTCTCTCTCGCTTTCTCTCTCCCTCCGATCTCTCTCTCTCTCCCGATGTCTCGCTCCTGATCTCGCCCGATCTCTCTCTCTGTCTGTCTCTCTCTCTCTCTCTCTCTCTCCCGATCTCCTCTCTCTCTCCCGATCGATCTCTCTCTCTCTCTCCGATCTCTCGATCTCTCTCTCCCGATCTCTCTCTCCAGATCTCTCCCAATCTCTCTCTCTCCCGATCTCTCTTTCTCGATCTCTCACCCGATCGATCTCCCTCTCTCTCTCTCTGTCTCCCGATCTCACTCTCTCCCGATCTCTCTCTCCCGATCTCTCTCTCCCGATCTACCTCTCTCCCCAGATTTCTCTTTCTCTCTCCCGATTTCTCTTTCTCTCTCCCGATTTCTTTTTCTCTCTCCCGATTTCTCTCTCTGTCTCCCAATTTCTCTCTCTCTCTCCCAAGTTCTCTCTCTCCCTCTCTCTCCCGATCCCTCTCTCTCCCGATCCTCTCTCTCCCGATCTCTCTCTCTCTCTCCCGATCTCTCTCTCTCTCTCCCGATCTCTCTCTCTCTCACTCCCGATCTCTCTCTCTCTCTCTCGATCTCTCTCCCGATCTCTCGTTCTCTCTGTCTCCCGCTCGATCTCTCTCTCTCTCTCTCTCTCCAGATCGATGTCCCTCCCGATCTCTCTCTCCCGATCTCTCTCTCCCGATCTCTCTCTCCCGATCTCTCTCTACGGATCTCTCTCTCCTGATCTATCTCTCTCCCCGATTTCTCTTCTCTCTCCCGATTACTTTTTCTCTCTCCCGATTTCTCTCTCTGTCTCCCAATTTCTCTCTCTCCCGATTTCTCTCTCTCTCTCTTCTGATTTCTGTCTCTCTCTCCCGATCGATCTCTCCTGATCTCTCTTTCTCTCTCTCTCTCTCTCCCGATGTCTCTCTCTCCCGACCTCTCTCTCTCCCGACCTCTCTCTCTCCCGACCTCTCTCTCTCCCGATCTCTCTCTCTTTCTCTCTCTCTCTCTCTCTCTCTCTCTCTCTCTCTCTCTCCTCTCTCTCTCTCTCTCGATCTCTCTTTCTCTCTCTCCCTCTCTCCCGATCTCTCTCTCTCCCGATCTCTCTCTCTCTCTCTCTCTCTCTCTCTCTCTCTCTCTCTCTCTCTCTCTCTCTCTCTCTCTCTCCCCCGATCTCTCGCTCCACCGATCTCTCCCCCGATCTCTCTCTCCCCGATCTCGCTCTCTCTCCCGATCTCTCTCTCTCCCGATCTCTCTCTCTCTCTCTCTCCTGATCTCTCTTTCTCTCTCTCTCTCTCTCCCGATGTCTCTCTCTCTCCGACCTCTCTCTCTCCCGACCTCTCTCTCTCCCGATCTCTCTCTCTCTCTCTCTCTCTCTCTCTCTCTCTCTCTCTCTCTCTCCCGTCTCTCTCTCTCTCTCTCTCTCTCTCTCTCTCTCTCTCTCCGATCTCTCTCTCTCTCGGTCGATCTCTCTCTCTCCCGATTTCTCTTTCTCTCTCCCGATTTCTTTTCTCTCTCTCCCGATTTCTCTCTCTGTCTCCCAATTTCTCTCTCTCTCCCCAAGTTCTCTCTCTCTCTCTCTCCCAAGTTCTCTCTCTCCCCCTTCTCCCGATCCCTCTCTCTCCCCTCTCTCTCTCCTCTCTCTCTCTCTCTCCGATCCTCTCTCTCCCGATCTCTCTCTCTCTCTCCCGATCTCTCTCTCCTGATCTCTCTCTCTCTCCTGATCTCTCTCTCCTGATCTCTCTCTCCCCGATCTCTCTCTCCCCGATCTCTCTCTCTCTCTCTCCCGATCTCCCTCTCTCTCTCTCTCTCTTCTCTCTCTCTCTCTTCTCTCTCCCCCGATCTCTCTCTCCTCCGATCTCTCTCTCCCCGATCTCTCTCTCCCCGATCTCTCTCTCTCTCTCTCCCCGATCTCTCTCTCTCCCGATCTCTCTCTCTCTCTCCCGATCTCTCTCTACGGATCTCTCTCTCCCGATCTCTCTCTCCCGATCTATCTCTCTCTCTCCCGATCTCTCTCTTTCTCTCTCCCGATCTCTCTCTCTCTCTCTCTCTCTCCCGATCTCTCTTTCTCTCTCCCGATCTCTCTCTCTCTCTCTCTCTCCCGATCTCTCTCTCTCTCTCCAATTTCTCTCTCTCTCTCTCCGATTTCTCTCTCTCTGTTCCGATTTCTCTCTCTCTCCCGATCTCTCTCTCTCTCTTGCGATCTCTCTCTCTCTCTCTCTCCCGCTCCCGATCTCTCTCTCTCTCTCGCTTTCTCTCTCCCGATCTCTCTCCCGATCTCTCTCTCTCTTCCGATCTCTCGCTCCTGATCTCTCTCTCTGT
>NW_027253571.1:0-14401 GCF_044704955.1 Pristiophorus japonicus | reverse complement strand
GAGGTGAGGGGAGAGAGAGAGAGCGGGGGGGGAGAGAGAGAGGGGAGGGAGAGAGAGAGGGTGGAGAGAGAGGGGGGGAGAGAGTGGGGGGGGGGGAGAGAGAAGCGGGGGGAGAGAGGGGAGGGGAGAGAGAGAGGGTGGAGAGAGGGGGGGGGGAAGAGAGTGGGGAGGGGAGAGAGGGAGGGTGGAGAGAGGGGGGGGAGAGAGCAGGGGTGGAGAGAGGGGGGGGAGAGAGTGGGGAGGGGGAGAGAGGGAGGGTGGAGAGAGGGGGGGGGAGAGAGGGAGAAGGGAGTGGTGAAGTGGGAGGAACAGGTTTGTTGGGACAGGAGGAAGCATATACACCATTCCTTCGATCCCCTGACTGAGGCCTTTGACATCGCCACGGTAAGGAACAGGTTGGCCCACTTTACCTCACTCAGTCACATTGCAGCTCTGTCGGCTGAACATTTCCTCTTGTGACTTTACATCGAAACATAGAAAATAGGTGCAGGAGTAGGCCATTCGGCCCTGCGAGCCTGCACCACCATTCAATAAGATCATGGCTGATCATTCCCTCAGTATCCCTTTCCTGCTTTCTCTCCATACCCCTTGATCCCTTTAGCCGTAAGGGCCATATCTAACTCCCTTTTGAATATATCTAATGAACTGGCCTCAATAACTCTCTGCGGTAGAGAATTCCACAGGTTCACAATTCTCTGAGTGAAGAAGTTTCTCCTCATCTCGGTCCTAAATGGCTTACCCCTTATCCTTAGACTGTGACCCCTGGTTCTGGACTTCCCCAACATCAGGAACATTCTTCCTGCATCTAACCTGTCCCGTCCAGTCAGAATTTTATATGTTTTTATGAGATCCCCTCTCATTCTTCTAAACTCCAGTGAATACAGGCCCAGTCGATCCAATCTCTCCTCATATGTCAATCCTGCCATCCCGGGAATCAGTCTGGTGAACCTTCGCTGCACTCCCTCAATAGCAAGAACGTCCTTCCTCAGATTAGGAGACCAAAACTGAACACAATATTCCAGGTGAGGCCTCACTAAGGCCCTGTACAACTGCAGTAAGACCTCCCTGCTCCTATACTCAAATCCTCTCGCTATGAAGGCCAACATACCATTTACCTTCTTCACTGCCTGCTGTACCTGCATGGCCAACCTTCAATGTCTGATGTACCATGACACCCAGGTCCCCTTTTACTAATCTGTCACCATTCAGATAATAATCTGCCTTCCTGATTTGCCACCAAAGTGGATAACCTCACATTTATCCACATTATACTGCATCTGCCATGTATTTGCCCACTCACCTAACCTGTCCAAGTCACCCTGCAGCCTCTTAGCGTCCTCCTCACAGCTCACACCGCCACCCAGCTTAGTGTCATCTGTAAACTTGGAGATATTGCACTCAATTCCTTCATCTAAATTGTTAATGTATATTGTAAAGAGCTGGGGTCCCAGCACTGAGCCCTGCGGCACCCCACTAGTCACTGCCTGCCATTCTGAAAAGGTCCCGTTTATCCAGACTCTCAACTTGTCTGCCAACCAGTTCTCTATCCACGTCAGTACATTATCCCCAATACCATGTGCTTTAATTTTGCACACCAATCTCTTGTGTGGGACCTTGTCAAAAGCCTTTTGAAAGTCCAAATACACCACATCCACTGGTTCTCCCTTGTCCAATCTACTAGTTACATCCTCAAAAAATTCTCGAAGATTTGTCAAGCAGGATTTCCCTTTCATAAATCCATGCTGACTTGGACCGATCCTGTCACTGCTTTCCAAATGTGCTGCTATTTCATCCTTAATAATTGATTCCAACATTTTTCCCACTACTGATGTCACTTAAAAAGTGCTGTTACATTAGCTATCCTCCAGTCCATAGGAACCGATCCAGAGTCGATAGACTATTGATGGGATTGAAGGCCGATAAATCCCCTGGGCCAAATAGTCTGCATCCCAAAGTACTTAAGGAAGTAGCCCTAGAAATAGTGGATGCATTGGTGATCACCAAATGCTGCAGTACAGCGGGACCTGGGGGTCCTTGTGCATGAAACACAAAAGGATAGTATGCAGGTACAGCAAGTGATCAGGAAGGCCAATGGAATGTTGGCCTTTATTGCAAAGGGGATGGAGTATAAAAGCCGGGAAGCCTTGCTATCAGTAGGTAGAAACACTGGACCAAGGTGAAAAAGCATGGTCACTAAATTAACCGGTGACGACGGAAATATTATTTTTTGCAGGATTCTGGTGCTCGAGGGAACATCGTGGGGTAACCCATACCAAGGACAGCCGGCTGATGAACAGCAAGCCTGTATTACAGGGACTCAGGCAACATTAGTTGTGATAAAGGATCAGGAATGCTGACGGTGACAGTCGGAACAACAGTGGACTTAAATTGCAGCGTTGGACTAACGAGCAGAAGACAACATGGCGAGGGATCGAATCGACAATGGGATGGACCAATATAACGGGACCAATAATTTGTGGGAATAAAACCGCGGTGTGTTTTATAACCGGGAGGGGAGACAAATATACTGCAACTGGGCGCAGGGTGTACAGATTTCACTCAACATCTATGGTGGTGGAGGGTTATCTCCCGAGATAAACCCACCACCACAGCCCCACCCACAACTTTAGCAACAGTAAGCACTACCACAGCCCCGTCAACGTGTCCAACTATGAACGCTGGGGCAATAGGTGGAGTGAAATAAGGCAGACCAAGGATAAGGTACACTTCGGGGTATGTCGGCTAATAATTACTGTATTCCTAAATTTAACAGACTTAACCATCCCCAACCTCTGTGGCTCAAACACTATAAGCCTGTATAAAAACCTGACCCTGCGAGCACTTGAAGGCCCTGACTCAAAAACCATGAAGTTTAATGTGGGCAGAGGGTCAGGAGGATGCTAAGAGGCTGCAGGGTGACTTGGACAGGTTAGATGAGTGGGCAAATACATGGCAGACACAGTATAATGTGGATAAATGTGAGGTTATCCACTTTGGTGGCAAAAAGAGGAAGGCAGAATATTATCTGAACGGTGACAGATTAGGAAAAGGGAAGGTGCAACGAGACCTGGGTGTCATGGTACATCAGTCATTGAAGGTTGGCCATGCAGGTACAGCTCACATTGGCACCCAGCTTAGTGTCATCTGCAAACTTGCAGATATTACGTTCAATTCCTTCGTCAAAATCATTAATGTATATTGTAAATAGCTGGGGTCCCTGCACTGAACCTGCCAGCATCCCATTAGTCGTTGCGGGGAAGTTGCAACCTGTCGCCTATGTCTCCAGGAGCTTGTTGAAGGCCAAGAGGGCCTACAGCATGATTGAGAAAGTGGCATTAGCGTGTGTGTTCGGGGTAAAGAAAATACATCAGTACCTGTTTGGCCTCAAATTTGAGCTGAAAACCGATCACAAGCCCCTCACATCCCTGAAAACAAGGGGATAAATACTAATGCCTCAGCCCGCATACAAAGGTGGGCACTCGCGCTATCAGCGTATAACTATACCATCCGCCACAGGCCAAGCGCCAGAACTGTGCGGATGCTCTCACTCGGCTAACATTTCTCACCAAGATCCTCTGCTGTCCCTAGTAAAAAACTGTGTACTGCATGGGAGCTGGGCCAGCATCCCCGTTGAAATGCAAGAGCCAATCAAGCCGTTCCAGTGGCAAAAGGACGAGCTGTCCATTCAGGCAGACTGCCTGTTGTGGGGTAACCGCGTAGTGCTACCCAAAAAGGGCAGGGAGACGTTCATCTCGGATCTCCACAGCACACACCCGGGTATAGTAATGATGAAAGCGATAGCCAGATTCCACGTGTGGTGCCCGGTATCGACTCTGACTTAGAGTCCTGTGGACGGCAATGCAGCGTATGTGCTCAGTTGAGCAACGCGTCAGAGAGACACCACTAAGTTTGTGGTCCTGGCCCTCCAGACCATGGTCGAGGATCCATGTCGACTATGCGGGCCCGTTTCTCGGTAAATGTTCCTGGTGGTGGTGGATGCTTTTTCAAAATGGATTGAATGTGAAATAATGTCGGGAAGCACCACCACCGCCACCATTGAAAGCCTGAGGGCCATGTTTGCCACCCACGGCCTGCCTGACATACTGGTCAGTGACAACGGGCCATGTTTCACCAGTGCCGAATTTAAAGAATTCATGACCCGCAATGGGATCAAACATGTCACCTCAGCCCCGTTTAAACCAGCCTCCAATGGGCAGGCAGAGCGGGTAGTACAAACAATCAAACAGAGCCTTAAACAAGTCACAGAAGGCTCACTCCAAACCCGCCTGTCCCGAGTACTGCTCAGCTACCGCACGAGACCCCACTCGCTCACAGGGGTGCCCCCGGCTGAGGTACTCATGAAAAGGACACTTAAAACCAGACTCTTGTTGGTTCACCCCAACCTGCAGGATCATGTAGAGAGCAGGCGGCAGCAACAAAATGTAAACGATGGTCGCACCACTGTGTCACGGGAAATTGATCTGAATGACCCTGTGTATGTGCTAAACTATGGACATGGTCCCAAGTGGATCGCGGGCACGGTGATAGCTAAAGAAGGGAGTAGGGTGTTTGTAGTCAAACTAGACAATGGACAAATTTGCAGAAAGCACCTGGACCAACCGAGGCTGCGGTTCACAGACTGCCCTGAACAACCCACAGCAGACACCACCTTTTTCGAGCCCACAACACACACCCAAAGGATCAAAGACACCACCCCGGACCAGGAAATCGAACCCATCACGCCCAACAGCCCAACAAGGCCAGGCTCACCCAGCAGCCCTGCAGGACCAACAACACACCAGCCCAGCGAGGGCACAGCCAACACACCAGAACAAACATTTGTACCGAGCCGGTCCACCAGGGAAAGAAAGGCACCCGACCGCCTCACCTTGTAAATAGTTTTCACTTTGACTTTGGGGGGAGGGGGGCGGGGGGGGGGGTGATGTTGTGTATCTGTAAAGCATGCACTCCCATGTTCCACCACCAGGGAGCGCACCCCCTGAAGTCCCAAGGGATCCCAGCATCCCTTCGGAGCACTGTATATAAGCCGACCCCTAAGGCCTGTTCCTCACTGGAGTGTTTTAATAAAGACTGAGGTCACTGTTATTTTAACCTCCCTGTGTGCAGTCTCATCTGTGTTAGGAACACAATAAAAACCATCCCTATACACTCCTGGAAATCCTCCTTCACAGTATTGCTACCAGTTTGCTTAGCCCAATCAATATGTTGGTTAAAGTCACCCATGATAACTGCCCTTATTGCACACATCCCTAATTTCCTGTTTGATACCATCCCCAACCTCCCTACTACGGTTTGGTGATCTGTACACAACCCCAACAACGTTTTCTGACCTTTGGTGTTTCGCAGCTCTATCCATATAGATTCCACATCATCCACGCTAATGTCCTTGCTTACCATTGCATTAAACATAGAAACATAGAAACATAGAAAATAGGTGCAGGAGTAGGCCATTCGGCCCTTCTAGCCTGCACCGCCATTCAATGAGTTCATGGCTGAACAAACCTCCTCTTTAACCATTAACGCCAGCCCACCTCCTTTTCCTTCTTGTCTATCCTTCCTGAACATTGAACACCCCTGGATGTTGAGTTCCCAGCCTTGGTCACCCTGGAGCCATGTCTCCGTAATCCCAATTACATCATACCCGTTAACAGCTATCTGCGCAGTTAATTCGTCCACCTTATTCCGAATACTCCTCGCATTGAGAGCCTTCAGGCTTGTCTTTTTAACACACTTTGTCCTTTTAGAATTATGTTGTATTATGGCCCTTTTTGATTTTAGCCCTCGATTTCTCCGCCCTCTACTCTTGCTTTTCTCCTTCCTACCTTTTGCTTCTGCCCCCTTTTTACTGCCCTCTGTCTCCCTGCATAGATTCCCATCCCCCTGCCCTATTAGTTTAACTCCTCCCCAACAGCACTAGCAAACACTCCCCCGAGGACATTGGTTCCAGTCCTGCCCAGGTGCAGACCGTCCGGTTTGTACTGGTCCCACCTCCCCCAGAACCGGTTCCAATGCCCCCGGAATTTGGATCCCTCCCTGCTGCAGCACTCAAGCCACGTATTCATCTGAGCTATCCTGCGATTCCTACTCTGATTAGCACGTGGCACTGGTAGCAATCCTGAGATTACTACCTTTGAGGTCCTACTTTTAAATTTAACTCCTAGCTCCCTAAATTCATCTTGTAGGACCTCATCCCATTTTTTACCTATATCGTTGGTACCTATATGTACGACAACTGGCTGTTCACCCTCCTCCTCCAGAATGCCTTGCACCCGCTCCGAGACATCCTTGACCCTTGCACCAGGGAGGCAACATACCATCCTGGAGTCTCGGTTGCGGCCGCAGAAACGTCTATCTATTCCCCTCACCATTGAATCCCCAATCACTATTGCTCTCCCACTTTTTCCTGCCCTCTTGTGCAGCAGAGCCAGCCACGGTGCCATGAACTTGGCTGCTGCTGCCCTCCCCTGATGAGTCATCCCCCCCAACAGTATCCAAAACGGTGTATCTGTTTTGGAGGGAGATGTCCGCAGGGGACCCCTGCACTACCTTCCTTCCACTGTTCTGCCTGATGGTCACCCATTCCCTATCTGCCCGAGTAACCTTTACCTGTGGTGTGACCAACTCACTAAATGTGCTATTCACGACATCCCCAGCATCTCGGATGCTCCAGAGTGAATCTATGTACAGCTCCAGTGTCGCAATGCGGTCTGTCTGGAGCTGCAGCTGGATAATCTTCCTGCACATGTAGTTGTCAGGGACACTGGTAATGTCGCTGATTTCCCGCATAGCACAGGAGGAGCATGACACGGGTCTGGGCTCTCCTGCCATGACTTAACCCTTAGATTAACTTAATTTGTCAACAATGCCAAAGGTTTTCTACTGATACTAAAAGAAACAGGTTAAATACTCACCAATCCACCACTTACCCGCTTGGCTGTGACATCACACTTAGATTTCTTTTTACTTCTTTGTTTACCTTCTGCCCCTGCCCCAGCCGGCCTCCTCAAACTCCCGCTGGCTGCTCCTGGGAGCTAGATGTGGCCCTTATGACTAAAGGGATCAAGGGGTATGGAGAGAAGGCAGGAATGGGGTTACTGAAGTTGCACGATCAGCCATGATCATATTGAATGGTGGTGCAGGCTCGAAGGGCCGAATGGCCTACTCCTGCACCTATTTTCTATGTTTTCCTCATAAGTCAATCCCCTCATCTCCAGAATCTTCTCTGAACTACCTCCAAAGCAAGTGTACCTGCTGTAATTCCTGCAATGGAGTCTTCAGTCACTCACTTTGAGGGTGGGAGCAAGTCTTCCTCGTTTCCAAGGGTCTGCCTGGGAAGGGGAAGAGGCTGGAAGGGTGGGCTGGATGAGTTTGTCTGACTGTATGTAGCCCTGGTGATATCCTCAACAAGCTTTGCCAGGAAAGCACTGAAACAATTGGTCTCCCAGGGCTGCCAGAGTCAACATGGGCTGCATTCCAGCACCAGTTCCCACCCTGTTTGCTGCAACCAATTACCTTGCAAAAGTCCTGCTTCTTTTCCTGCTCCACAAACCAACTTTCAGCCCAACCTTTGGCGCTCCAAGGGGAATAATCCGTGCCCCATTCACAAAGACACTGACAAGCAACCAATCGCTCTCCGGCAACAAGGCCGAGCGGCTTTGCATTGGCCTGACCAGCAGCCAATCAGAGGCTACAGTGAGCCCCCCTCAGGCATCACATTATTGGTCCAGCCAACCAAATAAAGGCTGGTCCCATTGTGACGACAGACCTCCCAAGTGGATTACATCACCAGCAACCTGAAAGTGACAAAGAGTGTCACTGAATCTAATTGGGCAATAGCTGGCGCCCAATGGTCCTTGACAAATGATTGGCCCAAGTTAGTGCCCCTTACAGCAAGGGAGGGGGTGGGGGCTCAGCTTACCTGGACTGGCCTAGGCTTGGCCTGGCTTAAATTGACGTGGTTAGACTTGGTTTAACTGGACTTGCTTAGGCTTGGCTTAAATTGACTTGGGTTAGCTTGGCTTGGCTCTTCTGTCCTCAGTGAATCAGAGCAGAGTTATTCTCCAATGGATCACCATACAAGGTCGTTACAAATCTTGTTAAGCCCACCTCGAGCCCTGTGTCCAGTCCTGGTCAGACCCACCTCGAGCACTACGTCCAGTCCTGGTCAGTCCCACCTCGAGCCCTGTACCCACTTGTGATCAGACCCACCTCGAGCCCTGTGTCCAGTCCTGGTCAGTCCCACCTCGAGCCCTGTGTCCAGTCCTGGTCAGACCCACCTCGAGCACTACGTCCAGTTCTGGTCAGACCCACCTCGAGCCCTGTGCCCACTTGTGATCAGACCCACCTCGAGCCCTGTGTCCAGTTCTGGTCAGACCCACCTCGAGCCCTGTGCCCACTTGTGATCAGACCCACCTCGAGCCCTGTGCCCACTTGTGATCAGACCCACCTCGAGCCCTGTGCCCACTTGTGATCAGACCCACCTCGAGCCCTGTGTCCAGTTCTGGTCAGACCCACCTCGAGCCCTGTGCCCACTTGTGGTCAGACCCACCTCGAGCCCTGTGCCCACTTGTGATCAGACCCACCTCGAGCCCTGTGCCCACTTGTGGTCAGACCCACCTCGAGCCCTGTGCCCACTTGTGATCAGACCCACCTCGAGCCCTGTGCCCACTTGTGGTCAGACCCACCTCAAGCCCTGTGCCCACTTGTGGTCAGACCCACCTCGAGCCCTGTGCCCACTTGTGGTCAGACCCACCTCGAGCCCTGTGCCCACTTGTGATCAGACCCACCTCGAGCCCTGTGCCCACTTGTGGTCAGACCCACCTCAAGCCCTGTGCCCACTTGTGATCAGACCCACCTCGAGCCCTGTGCCCACTTGTGGTCAGACCCACCTTTTGGGGGATCCCTTGGGTTTGATATTGTCAGAACACAAACCGGCTCCAGGGACAAAGCTGCCTGTACCTGGGACAAGTGGGGAACAGGATCAGAGAAATTTACAGCACAGGAGGCGGCCATTTTGGCCCACCCTGGCCGACCAATAGCTACCCAGCCTAATCCCACTTTCCCGCTCTGGGTCCGTAGCCCTGTGGGTTACGGCATTTCAGGGGCACATCCAGATACTGTTTAAATGTGCTGAGGGTTTCTGCCTCTACCACCCTTTCAGGCCGTGAGTTCCAGACCCCACCACCCTCTGGGTGAAGACAAATCCCCTCTAAACCTCCCCCCAATTACTTTAAATCTCTGCCCCCTGGTTGTTGACCCCTCTGCCAAGGGAAACAGGTCCGTCCTATCCACTCTATCCAGGTCCCTCATAATTTTATACACCTCAATCAGGTCTCCCCTCAGCCTCCTCTATCCCAAGGAAAACAACCCCAGCCTATCCAATCTTTCCTCATCGTTAAAATTCTCCAGCCCAGGCAACATCCTGGTAAATCTCCTCTGTACCCTCTCCAGTGCAATCACATCTTTCCTGTAATGTGGTGACCAGAACTGCACGCAGTACTCCAGCTGTGGCCTAACCAGTGTTTTATACAGTTCAAGCATCACCTCCCTGCTCTTGTATTCCATGCCTCGGCTAATAAAGGCAAGTATTCCGTATGCCTTCTTAACCACCTTATCCACCTGGCCTGTTACCTTCAGGGATCTGTGGACCTGCTCTCCCAGGTCCCTTTGTTCCTCTACAATTCTGTGGCCTACCATTTAAAGCCTCCCTGATAAAGTGCAACATCCCCACCGACACCTGGGAGTCCCTGGCCAAAGACCGCCCTAAGTGGAGGAAGTGCATCCGGGAGGGTGCTGAGCACCTCGAGTCTCGTCGCCGAGAGCATGCAGAAACCAAGTGCAGGCAGTGGAAGGAGCGTGCGGCAAACCAGTCCCACCCTCCCCTTCCCTCAACCACTGTCTGTCCCACCTGTGACAGGGACTGTGGTTCTCGTATTGGACTGTTCAGCCACCTAAGGACTCACATTTAACGTGGAAGCAAGTCTTCCTCGATTCCGAGCGACTGCCTATGTTGATGACAATTTAATGTGTATTCCCTCGCCTTGTTAGTCCTCCCCAAATGCATTACCTCACACTTCTCCAGATTGAACTCCATTTGCCACTGTTCTGCCCACCTGACCAGTCTATTGATATCTTTCTGCAGTCCGCAGCTTTCTTCATTGTCAACCACACGGCTGATTTTAGTGTCACCTAAACTGGCATTCATTGTCTTGCTCTGAACCGGTGAACCCTTTGCTGACTGCTTATAAAGCCCTCTCCTCACATTCGTGTAAAACACGATGGGACAAAGAACGCAGGCACACATAAACCATAGTTAACCCAGTGCAATTGATCCACAAATGGAGGGGATAGAGAGATCATCGAAAATAGGTGCAGGAGTAGGCCATTCGGCCCTTCGAGCCTGCACCACCATTCAATATGATCATGGCTGATCATTCACCTCCATACCCCTTGATCCCTTTAGCCATAAGGGCCAGATCTAACTTCATTTTGAATATATCCAACCAACTGGCCTCAACTTTCTCTGGTAGAGAATTCCACAGGTTCACAATTCTCTGAAGTTTCTCCTCATCTCAGTCCTAAATGGCTTACCCCTTATCCTGTGACCCCTGGTTCTGGACTTTCCCAACATGGGGAACATTCTTCCTGCCTCTAACGTGTCCAATCCATCAGAATTTTGTAGGGTTCGAGGAGATCCCCTCTCAATCATCATGATCCGCATCATAGGCGGTCCCACCAATTGAGGATGACTTGCTTCCATGTCAAACAGTTCACAGGACCTAATATTCCAGATCCTGAACTACATCCTGAAGGGTGGAAGATGCCTGTGGGTGGATTTGTTTAACGTGGGGTGACCGTTGTACACCAGCCACCACACGGGCTTGACAGAGCGAGGTCTTGGTCCAGTGGCAAGGGTTAACCAGGATCCCTGGAGACCTGCTCTGCTACACAGAGGCTGAGTGGCCCCTGAGCACCAGCGGAGCAGGCCGGGGAGCGGAAGGAGCAGTGTGGCGGTGTACCACTCCAGGGAGCAGGAGGGCGATGGCAGTGAAGAGGGCGACTGGATTGAACGTCACCATAACCCAGATCGCTGATTGGAGCGTGGGCAGGTACAGCAGGAGCGGCGAGGTCGGGGCGAGAGATCGTGGAGTGACGTGCTCGGGGGCTTGGAGAGGAGAGAGTTCGAGGCCCAGGGGCTAGCCCACACTGTGATATAGAGAACGCAGAGACGGACGCTGTACACTCCAGCTCCCGCACGCCACAACGCCCGGCAGAAAGATGCGACCATTTTTTTTTTACAATAAAATAAACGGTGTGAAAGAGAAAAGACAGAAGCCACCGGATGGTTTTTTAATGGTTTTTTTATTTCCTTTATCGGCTGGCGGTTCAGTTCTGTTGCGTGCAGTCGAACGCGGAGGCACTTTGCGTTTGTCGCCCGTCGATCACTCGTCGACCTTGGCCTGCGCCCGCAGGAAGCTGGCTTTCCGCTGAGCCACACGGTCCTGTCGCTGTGCCAGGGATAGCTTGGCTCGGTTCCACCTGCGGGGGGGGGGGGGGGGGGGGGGGGGGGGGGGAGTGTCAGTCCGGGGAAATACACGCACACAGCCCACCGGACAAGACTTGCATTTATATAGCTAGCGCCTTTCACCACTGCCATCGGGCGTCTCAAAGCGCTTTTACAGCCAATGAAGTACTTTGAGTGTAGTCACTGTTGTATTGTGGGAAGCGCGGCAGCCAATTGGTGCACAGCAAGCTCCCACACACAGCGATGTGACAACGACCAGATAATCTGGGGTTTTTTGTTATATGTTGATTGAGGGATAAATATTGGCCCCAGGACACCAGTGATAACTTACCTGCTCTTCTCCGAAAGACTGCTCCTCCGACAGTACAGCGCTCCCTCAAGACTGCCCCTCCGACAGTGCGGCACTCCCTCAGTACTGCCCCTCCGACAGTACGGCGCTCCCTCAGTACTGCCCCTCCGACAGTGCGGCGCTCCCTCAGTACTGCCCCTCCGACAGTGCGGCGCTCCCTCAGTACTGCCCCTCCGACAGTGCGGCGCTCCCTCAGTACTGCCCCTCCGACAGTGCGGCGCTCCCTCAGTACTGCCCCTCCGACAGTGCGGCGCTCCCTCAGTACTGCCCCTCCGACAGTGCGGCGCTCCCTCAGTCCTGCCCCTCCGACAGTGCGGCACTCCCTCAGTCCTGCCCTCCGATAGTGCGGCACTCCCTCAGTACTGCCCTCCCTCAGTATTGCCCCTCCGACAGTGCGGCGCTCCCTCAGTCCTGCCCCTCCGACAGTGCGGCACTCCCTCAGTCCTGCCCCTCCGATAGTGCGGCACTCCCTCAGTACTGCCCTCCCTCAGTACTGCCCCTCCGACAGTGCAGCACTCCCTCAGTCCTGCCCCTCCGATAGTGCGGCACTCCCTCAGTACTGCCCCTCCGACAGTGCAGCACTCCCTCAGTCCTGCCCCTCCGATAGTGCGGCACTCCCTCAGTACTGCCCCTCCGACAGTGCAGCACTCCCTCAGTCCTGCCCCTCCGATAGTGCGGCACTCCCTCAGTACTGCCCCTCCGACAGTGCAGCACTCCCTCAGTCCTGCCCCTCCGACAGTGCGGCGCTCCCTCAGTACTGCCCCTCCGACAGTGCGGCGCTCCCTCAGTCCTGCCCCTCCGACAGTGCGGCACTCCCTCAGTCCTGCCCCTCCGATAGTGCGGCACTCCCTCAGTACTGCCCTCCCTCAGTATTGCCCCTCCGACAGTGCGGCGCTCCCTCAGTCCTGCCCCTCCGACAGTGCGGCACTCCCTCAGTCCTGCCCCTCCGATAGTGCGGCACTCCCTCAGTACTGCCCTCCCTCAGTACTGCCCCTCCGACAGTGCAGCACTCCCTCAGTCCTGCCCCTCCGATAGTGCGGCACTCCCTCAGTACTGCCCCTCCGACAGTGCAGCACTCCCTCAGTCCTGCCCCTCCGACAGTGCAGCACTCCTCAGTCCTGCCCCTCCGACAGTACTGCCCTCCCTCAGTACTGCCCCTCCGACAGTGCAGCACTCCCTCAGTCAGTGCAGCACTCCCTCAGTCCTGCCCCTCCGACAGTGCAGCACTCCCTCAGTCCTGACCCTCCGACAGTACTGCCCTCCCTCAGTACTGCCCCTCTGACAGTGCAGCACTCCCTCAGCACTGCCCCTTTGACAGTGCAGTACGGCACTCCCTCAGCACTGCCGCTCTGACAGTGCAGTACGGCACTCCCTCAGCACTGCCGCTCTGACAGTGCAGTATGGCACTCCCTCAGTCCTGCCCCTCTGACAGTGCGGCACTCCCTCAGCACTGCACTGGGAGTGTCAGCCTAGATTATTTTTTGTGCTCAAGTCCCTGGAGTGGGACTTGAATCAACACAACAAAATGCACCCCCCACCCGCCCTCGATGGCCGCCAGTCTGAAGAACACCACACCCCGAGGGACGTTTATAAACTCCCGACTGCCCCTGGCACACTTGCAGCCGGGGCCAGTCACCAACCAGCGAGCCAGACCAATCTGCACCAGGAGCCCCCGGCTTTGCTCAGTGTAAACTCTCCCTGGCCTCCCCCTCCCACCGCCGAATGCAGACACTCACCGCTTGGGTTTGCCGATGTCCTTCTTGGGTTTTTTCTCGTGGGCGGGGTTGGCCCGGATCTCCCGATGGGCAGTTTTGAAAATTTCCTCCACCTGCAACGGGGACAGACAGCCGTCAGTTCCACACCGTCAGGGAGCGCCGCGGAGAAGTGCGGCCCCCTACTGAGGAAGGGGGAGAAGCGCAGGGGGCTGACGCCAGCCAAATATAAATCCACCCTCCCACCCCCATAGAATTGGCACGTCAATAGCCCCATCACTCGCTCCGACACACACTCATCACCAAAGTGGCTCCCTGTATTGTCACTTCAGAGATGAGGGGGTTGACTTATGAGGAAAGGTTGAGTAGGTTGGGTCTCTACTCATTGGAATTCAGAAGAATGAGAGGTGATCTTATCGAAACGTATCAGATTATGAGGGGGCTTGACAAGGTGGATGCAGAGAGGATGTTTCCACTGATGGGGGAGACTCGAACTAGGGGACATGGTCTTAGAATAAGGGGCCGCCCATTTAAAACTGAGATGAGGAGAAGTTTCTTCAGAGGGTTGTAAATCTGTGGAATTCGCTGCCTCAGAGAGCTGTGGAGGCTGGGTCATTGAATATATTTCAGTTTCTTAAACAATAAGGGGTTATGGGGAGCGGGCGGGGAAGTGGAGCTGAGTCCATGATCGGATCGGCCATGATGGTATTAAATGGCGGAGCAGGCTCGAGGGGCCGAATGGCCGACTCCTGCTCCTATTTCTGATGTTTCTCATGTTCTCCTAAACCCACCGCC
>NW_027253570.1:0-14408 GCF_044704955.1 Pristiophorus japonicus | reverse complement strand
GACACTGGGGAGGGGGGAGAGAGACACTGGGGAGGGGGGAGAGAGACACTGGGGAGGGGGAGGGAGAGACACTGGGGAGGGGGGGAGAGAGACACTGGGGAGGGGGGAGAGAGACACTGGGGAGGGGGGGAGAGAGACACTGGGGAGGGGGGAGAGAGACACTGGGGAGGGGGGGAGAGAGACACTGGGGAGGGGGGGAGAGAGACACTGGGGAGGGGGGAGAGAGACACTGGGGAGGGGGGGAGAGAGACACTGGGGAGGGGGGAGAGAGACACTGGGGAGGGGGGAAGAGAGACACTGGGGAGGGGGGAAGAGAGACACTGGGGTGGGAGAGAGACACTGGGAAGGGCGGAGAGAGAAACTGGGGATGGGGGAGAGAGACACTGGGGAGGGGGGGAGAGAGACACTGGGGAGGGGGGGAGAGAGACACTGGGGAGGGGTGGAAAGAGACACTGGGGAGGGGGGAGAGAGACGCTGGGGAGTGGGGGGAGAGAGACACTGGGGAGGGGGGGGAGAGAGACACTGGGGAGGGGGGGAGAGAGACACTGGGGAGGGGGGGAGAGAGACACTGGGAGAGGGGGGGAGAGAGACACTGGGGAGGGGGGGAGACACTGAGGAGGGGGGGAAAGAGAGACACTGGGGAGGGCGGAGAGAGACACTGGGGAGGGGGAGAGAGACACTGGGGAGGGGGAGAGCGAAAATGGGCGGGGGGGAGAGAGATACTGGGGAGGGCGGAGAGAGACACTGGGGAGGGGGGAGAGAGACACTGGGGAGGGGGGAGAGAGACACTGGGGAGGGGGGAGAGAGACACTGGGGAGGGGGGAGAGAGACACTGGGGAGGGGGGAGAGAGACACTGGGGAGGGGGGGAGAGAGACACTGGGGAGGGGGGGGAGAGACACTGGGGAGGGGCGGAGAGAGACACTGGGAGGGGGCGGAGAGACACTGGGAGGGGCGGAGAGACACTGGGGGAGGAGGCGAGACACTGGGGGGGGTGGAGAGACACTGGGGGGGGTGGAGAGACACTGGGGGGGGTGGAGAGGAGAGAGAGACACTGGGGGGGGGGGGGTGGAGAGACACTGGGGGGGGGGGTGGAGAGACACTGGGGGGGGGTGGAGAGACACTGGGGGGGGTGGAGAGACACTGGGGGGGGTGGAGAGACACTGGGGGGGGTGGAGAGACACTGGGGGGGGTGGAGAGACACTGGGGGGGGTGGAGAGACACTGGGGGGGGTGGAGAGACACTGGGGGGGGTGGAGAGACACTGGGGGGGGTGGAGAGACACTGGGGGGGGTGGAGAGACACTGGGGGGGGTGGAGAGACACTGGGGGGGTGGAGAGACACTGGGGGGGGTGGAGAGACACTGGGGAGGTGGAGAGACACTGGGGGGTGAGGGAGAGACACAGAAGGGGGGTGGAGAGACACTGGGGGGGGGTGGAGAGACACAGAAGGGGGGTGGAGAGACACTGGGGGGGGGTGGAGAGACACAGGGGGGTGGTGAGACACTGGGGAGGGGGGAGAGAGACACTGGGGAGGGGGGAGAGAGACACTGGGGAGGGGGGAGAGAGACACTGGGGAGGGGGGGAGAGAGACACTGGGGAGGGGGGGAGAGAGACACTGGGGAGGGGGAGAGAGAGACACTGGGGAGGGGGGGAGAGAGACACTGGGGAGGGAGGGAGAGAGACACTGGGGAGGGGGGGAGAGAGACACTGGGGAGGGGGGGAGAGAGACACTGGGGAGGGGGGGAGAGAGACACTGGGGAGGGGGGGAGAGAGACACTGGGGAGGGGGGGAGAGAGACACTGGGGAGGGGGGGAGAGAGACACTGGGGAGGGGGGGCGAGAGACACTGGGGAGGGGGGGCGAGAGACACTGGGGACAGGGAGAGACACTGGGGACAGGGGGAGAGAGACACTGGGGAGTGGGGGAGAGAGACACTGGGGAGGGGGGGAGAGAGACACTGGGGAGGGGGGGAGAGAGACACTGGGGAGGGGGGGAGAGAGAGAGAGACACTGGGGAGGGGGGGAGAGAGACACTGGGGAGGGGGGGAGAGAGACACTGGGGAGGGGGGGAGAGAGACACTGGGGAGCGGGGGAGAGAGACACTGGGGAGGGGGGAGAGAGACACTGGGGAGGGGGGGAGAGAGACACTGGGGGGGGGGGTGGAGAGACACTGGGGGGGGGTGGAGAGACACTGGGGGGGGTGGAGAGACACTGGGGGGGGTGGAGAGACACTGGGGGGGGTGGAGAGACACTGGGGGGGGTGGAGAGACACTGGGGGGGGTGGAGAGACACTGGGGGGGGTGGAGAGACACTGGGGGGGGTGGAGAGACACTGGGGGGGGTGGAGAGACACTGGGGGGGGTGGAGAGACACTGGGGGGGGTGGAGAGACACTGGGGGGGGTGGAGAGACACTGGGGGGGGTGGAGAGACACTGGGGGGGGTGGAGAGACACTGGGGGGGGTGGAGAGACACTGGGGGGGGTGGAGAGACACTGGGGGGGGTGGAGAGACACTGGGGGGGGTGGAGAGACACTGGGGGGGGTGGAGAGACACTGGGGGGGGTGGAGAGACACTGGGGGGGGTGGAGAGACACTGGGGGGGGTGGAGAGACACTGGGGGGGTGGAGAGACACTGGGGGGGGTGGAGAGACACTGGGGGGAGGGGGAGAGACACTGGGGGGGTGGAGAGACACTGGGGGGTGAGGGAGAGACACAGGGGGGTGGTGAGACACTGGGGAGGGGGGAGAGAGACACTGGGGAGGGGGGAGAGAGACACTGGGGAGGGGGGAGAGAGACACTGGGGAGGGGGGAGAGAGACACTGGGGAGGGGGGGAGAGAGACACTGGGGAGGGGGGGAGAGAGACACTGGGGAGGGGGAGAGAGAGACACTGGGGAGGGGGGGAGAGAGACACTGGGGAGGGAGGGAGAGAGACACTGGGGAGGGGGGGGAGAGAGACACTGGGGAGGGGGGGAGAGAGACACTGGGGAGGGGGGGAGACACTGGGGAGGGGGGGAGAGAGACACTGGGGAGGGGGGGAGAGAGACACTGGGGAGGGGGGGAGAGAGACACTGGGGAGGGGGGGCGAGAGACACTGGGGACAGGGGGAGAGAGACACTGGGGACAGGGGGAGAGAGACACTGGGGAGTGGGGGAGAGAGACACTGGGGAGGGGGGGAGAGAGACACTGGGGAGGGGGGGGGAGAGAGACACTGGGGAGGGGGGGAGGAGAGAGACACTGGGGAGGGGGGGAGAGAGACACTGGGGAGGGGGGGAGAGAGACACTGGGGAGGGGGGGGGAGAGAGACACTGGGGAGGGGGGGAGGAGAGAGACACTGGGGAGGGGGGGAGAGAGACACTGGGGAGGGGGGGAGAGAGAGACACTGGGGACGGGGGGAGAGAGACACTGGGGAGGGGGGGGGAAGAGAGACACCGGGGAGGGCGGAGAGAGACACTGGGGAGGGGGAGAGAGACACTGGGGAGGGGGGGAGAGAGAGACACTGGGGAGGGGGAGAGAGACACTGGGGAGGGGGGAGAGAGATACTGGGGAGCGCGGAGAGAGACACTGGGGAGGGGGGAGAGAGACACTGGGGAGGGGGGGAGAGAGACACTGGGGAGGGGGGGAGTGAGACACTGGGGAGGGGGGGGAGAGACACTGGGGAGGGGGGGAGAGACACTGGGGAGGAGGGGAGAGACACTGGGGAGGAGGGGAGAGACACACTGGGGAGGGGGAAGGGAGACACTGGGGAGGGGGAAGGGAGACACTGGGGGGGGGCACTTGGGGGGGACTCTGGGGGGAGGGGGAGACACACTAGGGGGGGAGAGACACTGGGGGGGGAGACACTGGGGGGAGGGGGAGAGGAGACACTGGGTGGGGGGAGAAGACACTGGGGGGGGAGGAGACACTGGCGGGGTAGACACTGGGGGGGGGGAAGATAGACACTGGGGAGGGGGGAGAGAGACACTGGGGAGGGGGGAGAGAGACACTGGGGAGGGGTGAGAGAGACACTGGGGAGAGGGGGAAGAGAGACACTGTGGAGAGGGGGAAGAGAGATACTGTGGAGAGGGGGCAGCGAGACACTGGGGGGGGAGAGAGAGAGACACTGGGGAGGGGGGGGGAGAGAGAGACACTGGGGAGGGGGGGGGGAGAGAGACATTGGGGAGGGGGGGAGAGAGACACTGGGGAGGGGGGGAGAGAGACACTGGGAAGGGGGGAGTGAGACACTGGGGAGGGGGGGAGAGAGACACTGGGGAGGGGGGGGAGAGACACTGGGGAGGGGCGGAGAGAGACACTGGGAGGGGGCGGAGAGACACTGGGAGGGGCGGAGAGACACTGGGGGAGGAGGCGAGACACTGGGGGGGGTGGAGAGACACTGGGGGGGTTGGAGAGACACTGGGGGGGTGGAGAGACACTGGGGGGGTGGAGACACACTGGGGGGGTGGAGTCACACTGGGGGGGTGGAGACACACTGGGGGGGTGGAGACACACTGGGGGGGTGGAGACACACTGGGGGGGTGGAGAGACACTGGGGGGGTGGAGAGACACTGGGGGGGTGGAGAGACACTGGGGGGGGTGGAGAGACACTGGGGGGGGGGTGGAGAGACACTGGGGGGGGGGGTGGAGAGACACTGGGGGGGGTGGAGAGACACTGGGGGGGGGTGGAGAGACACTGGGGGGGGTGGAGAGACACTGGGGGGGCGTGGAGAGACACTGGGGGGGGTGGAGAGACACTGGGGGGGGTGGAGAGACACTGGGGGGGGTGGAGAGACACTGGGGGGGTGGAGAGACACTGGGGGGGTGGAGAGACACTGGGGGGGGTGGAGAGACACTGGGGGGGGGTGGAGAGACACTGGGGGGGGTGGAGAGACACTGGGGGGCGTGGAGAGACACGGGGGGGGGTGGAGAGACACTGGGGGGGGGGGTGGAGAGACACTGGGGGGGGGGGGTGGAGAGACACTGGGGGGGGTGGAGAGACACTGGGGGGGGTGGAGAGACACTGGGGGGGGTGGAGAGACACTGGGGGGTAGGAGAGACACTGGGGGGGGTGGAGAGACACTGGGGGGGGTGGAGAGACACTGGGGGGGGGTGGAGAGACACTGGGGGGAGGGGGAGAGACACTGGGGGGGTGGAGAGACACTGGGGGGTGAGGGAGAGACACAGAAGGGGGGTGGAGAGACACTGGGGGGGGTGGAGAGACACAGGGGGGTGGTGAGACACTGGGGAGGGGGGAGAGAGACACTGGGGAGGGGGGAGAGAGACACTGGGGAGGGGGGAGAGAGACACTGGGGAGGGGGGGAGAGAGACACTGGGGAGGGGGGGAGAGAGACACTGGGGAGGGGGGAGAGAGACACTGGGGAGGGGGGAGAGAGACACTGGGGAGGGGGGAGAGAGACACTGTGGAGGGGGGAGAGAGACACTGGGGAGGGGGAAGAGAGACACTGGGGAGAGGAGGAGAGACACTGGGGGGGGGGGGGAGGAGAGAGACACTGGGGAGGGGGGAGAGAGACACTGGGGGTGGGAGAGAGACACTGGGGAGGGCGGAGAGAGACACTGGGGATGGGGGAGAGAGACACTGGGGATGGGGGAGAGAGACACTGGGGAGGGGATGAGAGAGACACTGGGGAGGGGATGAGAGAGACACTGGGGAGGGGATGACAGACACTGGGGAGGGCGGAGAGACACGGGGGGGGGTGGAGAGACACGGGGGGGGGGGTGGAGAGACACTGGGGGGGGTGGAGAGACACTGGGGGGGGTGGAGAGACACTGGGGGGGGTGGAGAGACACTGGGGGGGGTGGAGAGACACTGGGGGGAGGGGGAGCGACACTGGGGGGAGGGGGAGAGACACTGGGGGAGGGGGAGAGACACTGGGGGAGGGGGAGAGACACTGGGGGAGGGGGAGAGACACTGGGGGAGGGGGAGAGACACTGGGGGAGGGGGAGAGACACTGGGGGAGGGGGAGAGACACTGGGGGAGGGGGAGAGACACTGGGGGGGGTGGGGGACAGACATTGGGGGGGTTGGGGGAGAGACATTGGGGGGAGGTGGGGGAGAGACATTGTGGGGGGGGGGAGACATTGGGGGGGGGAGAGACATTGGGTGGGGAGAGAGACTGGGGGGGGACACTGGTGGGGGAGGAGAGATATTGGGGAGGGGCGGGGAGAGAGAGAAACTGGGGAGGGGGGGAGAGAGACATTGGGGAGGGGGGGAGAGAGACACTGGGGAGGGGGGGAGAGAGACACTGGGGAGGGGGGGAGAGACACTGGGGAGGGGGGGAGAGACACTGGGGGGGGGGTGGAGAGACACTGGGGGGGGTGGAGAGACACTGGGGCGGGTGTAGAGACACTGGGGGGGGTGGAGAGACACGGGGGGGGGTGGAGAGACACTGGGGGGGGGGTGGAGAGACACTGGGGGGGGGGGTGGAGAGACACTGGGGGGGGGGTGGAGAGACACTGGGGGGGGGGTGGATAGACACTGGGGGGGGGGTGGAGAGACACTGGGGGGAGGGGTGGAGAGACACTGGGGGGGTGGAGAGACACTGGGGGGGGGTGGAGAGACACTGGGGGGGGGTGGAGACACTGGGGAGGGGGGAGAGAGACACTGGGGAGAGGAGAGAGAGACATTGGGGAGAGAGGAGAGAGACACTGGGGAGGGGGGGAGCGAGACACTGGGGAGGGGGGGAGCGAGACACTGGGGAGGGGGTAAGAGAGACACTGGGGAGGGGGGGAGAGAGACACTGGGGAGGGGGGGGGAGAGAGACACTGGGGAGGGGGGGAGAGAGACACTGGGGAGGGGGGGAGAGAGACTCTGGGGGGGGGGAGAGAGAGAGACACTGGGGAGGGGGGGAGAGACACTGGGGAGGGGGGGGAGAGACACTGGGGGGGGTGGAGAGACACTGGGGGGGTGGAGACACACTGGGGGTGTGGAGACACACTGGGGGGGTGGAGAGACACTGGGGGGGGTGGAGAGACACTGGGGGGGGTGGAGAGACACTGGGGGGGGTGGAGAGACACTGGGGGGGGTGGAGAGACACTGGGGGGGGTGGAGAGACACTGGGGGGGGTGGAGAGACACTGGGGGGGGTGGAGAGACACTGGGGGGGGTGGAGAGACACTGGGGGGGGTGGAGAGACACTGGGGGGGTGGAGAGACACTGGGGGGGGTGGAGAGACACTGGGGGGGGTGAAGAGACACTGGGGGGTGGTGGAGAGACACTGGGGGGTGGTGGAGAGACACAAAGGGGGGTGGAGAGACACTGGGGGGGGTGGAGAGACACAGGGGGGGGTGGTGAGACACTGGGGGGGGTGGTGAGACACTGGGGAGGGGGGAGAGAGACACTGGGGAGGGGGGGAGAGAGACACTGGGGAGGGGGGGAGAGAGACACTGGGGAGGGGGGGAGAGAGACACTGGGGAGGGGGGAGAGAGACACTGGGGAGGGGGGAGAGAGACACTGGGGAGGGGGGAGAGAGACACTGGGGAGGGGGGAGAGAGACACTGGGGAGGGGGGGGAGAGAGACACTGGGGAGGGGGGAGAGAGACACTGGGGAGGGGGGAGAGAGACACTGGGGAGGGGGGAGAGAGACACTGGGGAGGGGGGAGAGAGACACTGGGGAGGGGGGAGAGAGACACTGGGGAGGGGGGAGAGAGACACTGGGGAGAGGAGGAGAGAGACACTGGGGAGGGGGGGGAGAGACACTGGGGGTGGGAGAGAGACACTGGGGAGGGCGGAGAGAGACACTGGGGATGGGGGAGAGAGACACTGGGGAGGGCGGAGAGAGACACTGGGGAGGGGATGAGAGAGACACTGGGGAGGGGATGAGAGAGACACTGGGGGGAGGGGGAGAGAGACACTGGGGGGAGGGGGAGAGACACTGGGGGGAGGGGGAGAGACACTGGGGGGAGGGGGAGAGACACTGGGGGGAGGGGGAGAGACACTGGGGGGAGGGGGAGAGACACTGGGGGGAGGGGGAGAGACACTGGGGGGAGGGGGAGAGACACTGGGGGGAGGGGGAGAGACACTGGGGGGAGGGGGAGAGACACTGGGGGGAGGGGGAGAGACACTGGGGGGAGGGGGAGAGACACTGGGGGGAGGGGGAGAGACACTGGGGGGAGGGGGAGAGACACTGGGGGGAGGGGGAGAGACACTGGGGGGAGGGGGAGAGACACTGGGGGGAGAGGGAGAGACACTGGGGGGAGGGGGAGAGACACTGGGGGGAGGGGGAGAGACACTGGGGGGAGGGGGAGAGACACTGGGGGGAGGGGGAGAGACACTGGGGGGAGGGGGAGAGACACTGGGGGGAGGGGGGGAGACACTGGGCGGAGGGGGGGAGACACTGGGGGGAGGGGGGGAGACACTGGGGGAGAGGGAGAGACACGGGGGGGAGGGGGAGAGACACGGGGGGAGGGGGAGAGACACTGGGGGGGTGGGGGAGAGACACGGGGGGGAGGGGGAGAGACACTGGGGGGGTGGGGGACAGACATTGGGGGGGTTGGGGGAGAGACATTGGGGGGAGGTGGGGGAGAGACATTGTGGGGGGGGGAAGAGACATTGGGGGGGGGAGAGACATTGGGGGGGGGAGAGAGACTGGGGGGGGGCACTGGTGGGGAAGAGAGATATTGGGGAGGGGGGGGGAAGAGAGATATTGGGGAGGGGGGGGGAAGAGAGATATTGGGGAGGGGGGGGGAAGAGAGAGACACTGGGGAGGGGGGGGGGGGAGAGACATTGGGGAGGGGGAGAGACACTGGGGAGGGGGGGAGAGAGACACTGGGGAGGGGGGGAGAGACACTGGGGAGGGGGGGAGAGACGCTGGGGAGGGGGGGAGAGACGCTGGGGGGGGTGGAGAGACACTGGGGGGGGTGGAGAGACACTGGGGGGGGTGGAGAGACACTGGGGCGGGTGGAGAGACACTGGGGCGGGTGTAGAGACACTGGGGGGGTGGTAGAGACACTGGGGGGTGGTGGAGAGACACTGGGGGGGGGTGGTGGAGAGACACTGGGGGGGGGGGGTGGAGAGACACTGGGGGGGGGGGGTGGAGAGACACTGGGGGGGGGGGGGTGGAGAGACACTGGGGGGGGGGGGTGGAGAGACACGGGGGGGGGGTGGAGAGACACTGGGGGGGGGGGTGGAGAGACACTGGGGGGGGGGTGGAGAGACACTGGGGGGGGGGTGGAGAGACACTGGGGGGGGGGGTGGAGAGACACTGGGGGGGGGGTGGAGAGACACAGGGGGGGTGGTGAGACACTGGGGAGGGGGGAGAGAGGCACTGGGGAGAGAGGAGAGAGACACTGGGGAGGGGGGTAGCGAGACACTGGGGAGGGGGGGAGCGAGACACTGGGGAGGGGGGGAGAGAGACACTGGGGAGGGGGTAAGAGAGACACTGGGGAGGGGGGAGAGAGACACTGGGGAGGGGGGAGAGAGACACTGGGGAGGGGGAGGGAGAGACACTGGGGAGGGGGGGAGAGAGACACTGGGGAGGGGGGGAGAGAGACACTGGGGAGGGGGGGAGAGAGACACTGGGGAGGGGGGGAGAGAGACACTGGGGAGGGGGGGAGAGAGACACTGGGGAGGGGGGGAGAGAGACACTGGGGAGGGGGGGAGAGAGACACTGGGGAGGGGGGGAGAGAGACACTGGGGAGGGGGGAAGAGAGACACTGGGGAGGGGGGAAGAGAGACACTGGGGAGGGGGGAAGAGAGACACTGGGGGTGGGAGAGAGACACTGGGGAGGGGGGGGAGAGAGACACTGGGGAGGGGGGAGAGAGACACTGGGGAGGGGGGGAGAGAGAGACACTGGGGAGGGGGGGAGACACTGAGGAGGGGGGGAAAGAGAGACACTGGGGAGGGCGGAGAGAGACACTGGGGAGGGGGAGAGAGACACTGGGGAGGGGGAGAGCGAAAATGGGCGGGGGGGGAGAGAGATACTGGGGAGGGGGGGAGAGAGACACTGGGGAGGGGGGAGAGAGACACTGGGGAGGGGGGAGAGAGACACTGGGGAGGGGGGAGAGAGACACTGGGGAGGGGGGAGAGAGACACTGGGGAGGGGGGGAGTGAGACACTGGGGAGGGGGGGAGTGAGACACTGGGGAGGGGGGGGAGAGACACTGGGGAGGAGGGGAGAGGGACACTGGGGAGGAGGGGAGAGAGACTCTGGGGAGGGGGAAGGGAGACACTGGGGAGGGGGAAGGGAGACACTGGGGGGGGCACTAGGGGGGGACTCTGGGGGGAGGGGGAGACACACTAGGGGGGGAGAGACACTGGGGGGGGAGACACTGGGGGGAGGGGGAGAGGAGACATTGGGGGGGGGGAGGAGACACTGGGGGGGAAGGAGACACTGGCGGGGGAGACACTGGGGGGGGGAGATAGACACTGGGGAGGGGGGAGAGAGACACTGGGGAGAGGGGAGAGAGACACTGGGGAGGGGGGAGAGGGGAGAGAGACACTGGGGAGAGGGGAGAGAGACACTGGGGAGAGGGGAGAGAGACACTGGGGAGGGGGGAGAGAGACACTGGGGAGGGGGGAGAGAGACACTGGGGAGGGGGGGAGAGAGACACTGGGGAGGGGGGGAGAGAGACACTGGGGAGGGAGGAGAGAGACACTGGGGAGGGGGGGAGAGAGACAGTGGGGAGGGGGGGAGAGAGACACTGGGGAGGGGGGGAGAGAGACACTGGGGAGGGGGGGAGAGAGACACTGGGGACAGGGGGAGAGAGACACTGGGGAGGGGATGAGAGAGACACTGGGGGGGCGGAGAGACACTGGGGGGGCGGAGAGACACGGGGGGGGGGTGTGGAGAGACACTGGGGGGGTGGAGAGACACTGGGGGGGTGGAGAGACACTGGGGGGGGTGGAGAGACACTGGGGGGGGGTGGAGACACACTGGGGGGGGGTGGAGACACACTGGGGGGGGGTGGAGACACACTGGGGGGGGGTGGAGACACACTGGGGGGGTGGAGACACACTGGGGGGGTGGAGACACACTGGGGGGGTGGAGACACACTGGGGGGGTGGAGACACACTGGGGGGGTGGAGACACACTGGGGGGGTGGAGACACACTGGGGGGTGGTGGAGAGACACAGAAGGGGGGTGGAGAGACACTGGGGAGGAGGGGAGAGAGACTCTGGGGAGGGGGAAGGGAGACACTGGGGAGGGGGAAGGGAGACACTGGGGGGGGCACTAGGGGGGGACTCTGGGGGGAGGGGGAGACACACTAGGGGGGGAGAGACACTGGGGGGGGAGACACTGGGGGGAGGGGGAGAGGAGACATTGGGGGGGGGGAGGAGACACTGGGGGGGAAGGAGACACTGGCGGGGGAGACACTGGGGGGGGGGAGATTGACACTGGGGAGGGGGGAGAGAGACACTGGGGAGGGGGGAGAGAGACACTGTGGAGAGGGGGAAGGGAGACACTGTGGAGAGGGGGCAGCGAGACACTGGGGGGGGGAGAGAGAGAGACACTGGGGAGGGGGGGGAGAGAGAGACACTGGGGATGGGGGAGAGAGACACTGGGGAGGGCGGAGAGAGACACTGGGGAGGGGATGAGAGAGACACTGGGGAGGGGATGAGAGAGACACTGGGGAGGGGGGAGAGACACTGGGGAGGGTGGAGAGACACTGGGGGGGGTGGAGAGACACTGGGGGGGGTGGAGAGACACTGGGGGGGGTGGAGAGACACTGGGGGGGGTGGAGAGACACTGGGGGGGGTGGAGAGACACTGGGGGGGGTGGAGAGACACTGGGGGGGGTGGAGAGACACTGGGGGGGGTGGAGAGACACTGGGGGGGGTGGAGAGACACTGGGGGGGGTGGAGAGACACTGGGGGGGGTGGAGAGACACTGGGGGGGGTGGAGAGACACTGGGGGGGGTGGAGAGACACTGGGGGGGGTGGAGAGACACTGGGGGGGGTGGAGAGACACTGGGGGGGGTGGAGAGACACTGGGGGGGTGGAGAGACACTGGGGGGGGTGGAGAGACACTGGGGGGGGTGGAGAGACACTGGGGGGGGTGGAGAGACACTGGGGGGGGTGGAGAGACACTGGGGGGGGTGGAGAGACACTGGGGGGGGTGGAGAGACACTGGGGGGGGTGGAGAGACACTGGGGGGGGTGGAGAGACACTGGGGGGGGTGGAGAGACACTGGGGGGGGTGGAGAGACACTGGGGGGGGTGGAGAGACACTGGGGGGGGTGGAGAGACACTGGGGGGGGTGGAGAGACACTGGGGGGGGTGGAGAGACACTGGGGGGGGTGGAGAGACACTGGGGGGGGTGGAGAGACACTGGGGGGGGGTGGAGAGACACTGGGGGGGGTGGAGAGACACTGGGGGGGGTGGAGAGACACTGGGGGGGGTGGAGAGACACTGGGGGGGGTGGAGAGACACTGGGGGGGGTGGAGAGACACTGGGGGGGGTGGAGAGACACTGGGGGGGGTGGAGAGACACTGGGGGGGGTGGAGAGACACTGGGGGGGGTGGAGAGACACTGGGGGGGGTGGAGAGACACTGGGGGGGGTGGAGAGACACTGGGGGGGGTGGAGAGACACTGGGGGGGGTGGAGAGACACTGGGGGGGGTGGAGAGACACTGGGGGGGGTGGAGAGACACTGGGGGGGGTGGAGAGACACTGGGGGGGGTGGAGAGACACTGGGGGGGGTGGAGAGACACTGGGGGGGGTGGAGAGACACTGGGGGGGTGGAGAGACACTGGGGGGGGTGGAGAGACACTGGGGGGGGTGGAGAGACACTGGGGGGGGTGGAGAGACACTGGGGGGGGTGGAGAGACACTGGGGGGGGTGGAGAGACACTGGGGGGGGTGGAGAGACACTGGGGGGGGTGGAGAGACACTGGGGGGGGTGGAGAGACACTGGGGGGGGTGGAGAGACACTGGGGGGGGTGGAGAGACACTGGGGGGGGTGGAGAGACACTGGGGGGGGGTGGAGAGACACTGGGGGGGGTGGAGAGACACTGGGGGGGGTGGAGAGACACTGGGGGGGGTGGAGAGACACTGGGGGGGGTGGAGAGACACTGGGGGGGGTGGAGAGACACTGGGGGGGGTGGAGAGACACTGGGGGGGGTGGAGAGACACTGGGGGGGGTGGAGAGACACTGGGGGGGGTGGAGAGACACTGGGGGGGGTGGAGAGACACTGGGGGGGGTGGAGAGACACTGGGGGGGGTGGAGAGACACTGGGGGGGGTGGAGAGACACTGGGGGGGGTGGAGAGACACTGGGGGGGGTGGAGAGACACTGGGGGGGTGGAGAGACACTGGGGGGGGTGGAGAGACACTGGGGGGGGTGGAGAGACACTGGGGGGGGTGGAGAGACACTGGGGGGGGTGGAGAGACACTGGGGGGGGTGGAGAGACACTGGGGGGGGTGGAGAGACACTGGGGGGGGTGGAGAGACACTGGGGGGGGTGGAGAGACACTGGGGGGGGTGGAGAGACACTGGGGGGGGGGGTGGAGAGACACTGGGGGGGGTGGAGAGACACTGGGGGGGGTGGAGAGACACTGGGGGGGGTGGAGAGACACTGGGGGGGGTGGAGAGACACTGGGGGGGGTGGAGAGACACTGGGGGGGGTGGAGAGACACTGGGGGGGGTGGAGAGACACTGGGGGGGGTGGAGAGACACTGGGGGGGGTGGAGAGACACTGGGGGGGGGGGGGTGGAGAGACACTGGGGGGGGTGGAGAGACACTGGGGGGGGTGGAGAGACACTGGGGGGGGTGGAGAGACACTGGGGGGGTGGAGAGACACTGGGGGGGGTGGAGAGACACTGGGGGGGGGTAGAGAGAGACTCTGGGGGGGTGGAGAGACACTGGGGGGGTGGAGAGACACTGGGGGGGTGGAGAGACACTGGGGAGGAGGGGAGAGAGACACTGGTGAGGGGGAAGGGAGACACTGGGGAGGGGGAAGGGAGACACTGGGGCGGGAGACACTGGGGGGGGGGCACTGGGGGGGGAGAGACTCTGGGGGAGGGGGAGACACACTCGGGGGGGAGACACACTGGGGGGGGAGACACTGGGGGGAGGGGGAGAGGAGACACTGGGGGGGAGGAGACACTGGCGGGGGGGGAGAGACACTGGCGGGGGGGGAGACACTGGGGGGGAAGAGAGACACTGGGGAGGGGGGGAGAGACACTGAGGAGGGGGGAGAGAGACACTGGGAAGGGGGGGAGAGAGACACTGGGGAGGGGGGAGAAAGACACTGGGGAGGGGGGAGAGAGACACTGGGGAGGGGGGAGAGAGACACTGGGGAGGGGGGAGAGAGACACTGGGGGGGGGAGAGAGACACTGGGGAGGGGGGAGAGAGACACTGGGGAGGGGGGGAGAGAGACACTGGGGAGGGGGGGAGAGAGACACTGGGGAGGGGGGGAGAGAGACACTGGGGTGGGGGGGAGAGAGGCACTGGGAGGGGGGAGAGAGACACTGGGGAGGGGGGAGAGA
>NW_027253569.1:0-14420 GCF_044704955.1 Pristiophorus japonicus | reverse complement strand
CCCCTAAGTCTCTCTCTCTCACTCTCAGTCTCTCTTTCTCTCCCTCTCAGTCTCTCTCTCTCTCTCCCCTTAGTCTCTCTCTCTCTCCCCCCTCAGTCTCTCTCTATCCCCCTCAGTCCCTCTCCCTCTCCCCCTCACTCTCTCTCTCTCCCCCCTCAGTCTTTCCCTCTCAGTCTCTCCCTCTCTCCCGCTCAAGTCTCTCTCTCTCTCTCTCCCCCTCATTCTCTCTCGCTCTCTCCCCCTCAGTCTCTCTCTCCCCCGCACTCATTTTCTCTTTTGCTCTCCCCCTCAGTATCCCTTTCTCTCTCTCCCCCTCAGTCTCCATCTCTCTCTCTCCCCCTCACTCTCTCTCTCTCTCTTCCCCCTCACTCTCTCTCTTTCCCACCTCAGTCTCTCTCGCCCCTCTCAGTCTCCATCTCTCTCTCTCTCCCACCTCACTCTCTCCCACCTCAGTCTCAGTCTCTCTCTCTCTCTCTCCCACCTCAGTCTCCCTCTCTTCTCCCTCAGTCTCTCCCTCTCCCCCTCAGTCTCTCTCTTTCCCTTCAGTCTTTCTCTCTCTCTCCCCCTCAGTCTCTCTTTCTCTCCCCCTCATTCTCTCTCTCTCTCCCCCTCAGTCTCTCTCTCTCTCCCCTTCATCTCTCTCTCTCCCCTCAGTCTCTCTCTCCCCCCCTCAATCTCTCTCTCTCTCCCCCTTCAGTCTCTCTCTCACTCCCCCTCAGTCTCTCTCGCTCTCTCCCCCTCTTTCTCTCTCTCTCTCCCCCGCACTCATTCCCTCTTTCTCTCCCACTCAGTTTCCCTCTCTCTCCACCCTCAGTCTCTTTCTCACCCTCAGTCTCTTTCTTTCTCACCATCAGTTTCTCTCTCTCTCCCCCGCTCAATCTCTCTCTCTCTCCCCTCAGTCTCTCTCTCTCTCTCTCCCCCTCAGTCTCTCTCTCTCTCTCTCCCCCTCACTTTTTCTCTCTCTCTCTCTCTCTCCCCCTCTCACTCCCTCTCTCTCCCTCTCCCCGCCTCAGTCTCCCTCTCTCTCTTCCCCTCAGTCTCTCTCTTTCTCTCTCCCCCCTCAGTCTCTCAGTCCCTCCTCAGTCGCTCTCTATTCGCCTCAGTCTCTCTCTCTCCCCCTCAGTCTCTCTCTCTCCCCCCTCAGTCTCTCTCTCTCTCCCTCAGTATCTCTCCCTCTCCCCCCTCTCAGTCTTTCCCTCTCAGTCTCTCCCTCTCTCCGCCTTCATTCTCTCTCTCTCTCCCCCTTAGTTTCCCTCTCTCTCCCCCTCAGTTTCCCTCTCTCTCTCTCCCCCTCAGTCTCTCTCTCTCCCTCAGTCTCTCTCTCTCCCTCAGTCTCTCTCTCTCCCCCTCAGTCTCTCTCTCTCTCCCCCTCACTCACTCTCTCTCCCCCCGCGTCAGGCTCTCTCCCCCTCAGTCTCTCTCCCTCATCCCCCTCAGTCTCTCTCTCTCTCCCCTCTCCCCTCAGTCTCTCGCTCTCTCTCTCCCCTTAGACTCTCTCTCTCTCTCCCCTTCTCCCCTTAGTCTCTCTCTCTCCCCCCTCAGTCTCTCTCTCCCCATCAGTCTCTTTCTCTCCACCCCTCATTCTCTCTCTCCTCCTCAGTCTCTCTCTCTCTCCTCAGTCTCTATCTCTCTCCCCCTCAGTATCCCTCTCTCTTCCCCCCTCAGTCTCACTCACTCTCTCTCTCTCTCTCTCTCTCTCACACACTCAGTCTCTCTCTCTCCCCTAAGTCTCTCTCTCTCACCCTCAGTCTCTCTTTCTCTCCCCCTCAGTCTCTCTAGCTCTCTCTCTCTCTCCCTTTAGTCTCTCTCTCTCTCCCCCCTCAGTCACTCTCTATCCCCCTCAGTCTCTCTCCCTCTCCCCCTCACTTTCTCTCTCTCCCCCCTCAGTCTTTCCCTCTCAGTCTCTCCCTCTCTCCCGCTCAGTCTCTCTCTCTCCCCCTCAGTCTCTCTCGCTCTCTCCCCCTCAGTCTCTCTCTCCCCCGCACTCATTCTCTCTTTCTCTCCCCCTCATTATCCCTCTCTCTCTCTCCCCCTCAGTCTCCATCTCTCTCTCTCCCCCTCACTCTCTCTCTCTCTCTCCCCCCTCAGTCTCTCCCTTTCCCACCTCAGTCTCTCTCGCCCCTCTCAGTCTCCATCTCTCTCTCTCTCCCACCTCACTCTCTCCCACCTCAGTCTCTCTCTCTCTCTCTCCCTCTCACTCTCTATATCTATCTCTCTCCCACCTCAGTCTCTCTCTCTCTCCCCCTCAGTCCTCAGTCTCTCCCTCTACCCCTCAGTCTCTCTCTTTCCCTCAGTCTCTCTCTCTCTCTCCCCTCAGTCTCTCTTTCTCTACCCCTCATTCTCTCTCTCTCTCCCCCTCAGTCTCTCTCTCTCTCCCCTTCTTCTCTCTCTCCCCCCTCAGTCTCTCTCTCCCCCCCTCAATCTCTCTCTCTCTCCCCCCTTCAGTCTCGCTCTCTCTCCCCCTCAGTCTCTCTCGCTCTCTCCCCCTCAGTCTCTCTCTCTCTCCCCGCACTCATTCCCTCTTTCTCTCCCCCTCAGTTTCCCTCTCTCTCCACCCTCAGTCTCTTTCTTTTCTCACCATCAGTTTCGCTCTCTCTCCCCCTCAGTCTCTCTCTCTCTCCCCCTCACTCACTCTCTCTCCCCCGCGTCAGGCTCTCTCCCCCTCAGTCTCTCTCCCTCATCCCCCTCAATCTCTCTCTCTCTCCCTCTCCCCTCAGTCTCTCGCTCTCTCTCTCCCTTAGACTCTCTCTCTCTCTCTCTCCCCCCTCAGTCTCTCTCTCTCCCCATCAGTCTCTTTCTCTCCACCCCTCACTCTCTCTCTCCTCCTCAGTCTCAACTCTCTCCTCAGCCTCTATCTCTCTCCCCCTCAGTATCCCTCTCTCTTCCCCCTCAGTCTCACTCACTCTCTCTCTCTCTCTCACTCAGTCTCTCTCTCTCCCCTAAGTCTCTCTCTCTCACCCTCAGTCTCTCTTTCTCCCCCTCAGTCTCTCTAGCTCTCTCTCTCTCTCTCCCTTTAGTCTCTCTCTCTCTCCCCCCTCAGTCACTCTCTATCCCCCTCAGTCTCTCTCCCTCTCCCCCTCACTTTCTCTCTCTCCCCCTCAGTCTTTCCCTCTCAGTCTCTCCCTCTCTCCCGCTCAGTCTCTCTCTCCTCCCCCTCAGTCTCTCTCGCTCTCTCCCCCTCAGTCTCTCTCTCCCCCGCACTCATTCTCTCTTTCTCTCCCCCTCATTATCCCTCTCTCTCTCTCCCCCTCAGTCTCCATCTCTCTCTCTCCCCTCACTCTCTCTCTCTCTCTCCCCCCTCAGTCTCTCCCTTTCCCACCTCAGTCTCTCTCGCCCCTCTCAGTCTCCATCTCTCTCTCTCTCCCACCTCACTCTCTCCCACCTCAGTCTCTCTCTCTCTCTCTCTCTCCTTCTCACTCTCTATCTCTTTCTCTCTCCCACCTCAGTCTCTCTCTCTCTCCCCCTCAGTCTCTCTCCCTCTACCCTCAGTCCTCTCTCTTTCCCTTCAGTCTCTCTCTCCCCCTCAGTCTCTCTTTCTCTACCCCTCATTCTCTCTCTCTCTCCCCCTCAGTCTCTGTCTCTCTCCCCTTCATCTCTCTCTCCCCCCTCAGTCTCTCTCTCCCCCCCTCAATCTCTCTCTCTCCCCCCTTCAGTCTCTCTCTCTCTCCCCCTCAGTCTCTCTCGCTCTCACCCCCTCAGTCTCTCTCTCTCTCCCCCGCACTCAATCCCTCTTTCTCTCCCCCTCAGTTTCCCTCTCTCTCCACCCTCAGTCTCTTTCTTTCTCACCATCAGTTTCTCTCTCTCTCCCCCGCTGAATCTCTCTCTCTCCCCCTAAGTCTCTCTCTCTCTCTCTCTCTCCCCCTCAGTCTCTCTCTCTCTCTCTCCCCCTCAGTCACTCTCCCTCGCCCCCTCTGTCTCTCTCCATCGCGCCCTAAGTCACACTCTCTCTCCCCATCAGTCTCTCCCTCTCTCCCCCTCAGTCTCTCTCTCTCCCCCTCAGACTTTCTCTCTCTCTCTCCCTCACTTTTTCTCTCTCTCTCTCTCTCACCCTCTCACTCTCCCCGCCTCAGTCTCCCTCTCTCTCTCCCCCTCAGTCTCTCTCTTTCTCTCTCCCCCCTCAGTCTCTCAGTCCCTCCTCAGTCGCTCTCCAACCCCCTCAGTCCCTCTTTCTCTCCCCTCAGTTCTCTCTCTCTCCCCCTCAGTCTCTCTCTGTTTCACCCTCAGTCTCTCTCTGTCTCACCCCTTAGTCTCTCTCTCTCCCCCTCAGTCTCTCTCTCCCCGCCTCAGTCTCTCTCTCTCACCTCCTCAGTCTCTCTCTCTCTCTCCCCCCTCAGTCTCTATCCCCCTCAGTCATTCTCTCTCATCCCCCTCAGTCTCTCTCTCTCTAACCCCTTAGACTCTCTCTCTATCCCCTCTCCCCTCAGTCTCTCTCTCTCCCCCTCACTCCCTCTCTCTCCCACCTCAGTCTCTCTCTCTCCCCCTCAGTCTCTCTCTCTCTCTCCTCCTCAGTCTCTCTCTCGCTCTCCCCCTCAGTCTCCCTCTCTCTCCCCCCTCAGCCTCACTCTCTCTCTCTCGCTCTCTCTCTCACTCAGTCTCTCTCTCTCCCCCTCAGTCTCTCCCTCTCCCCTCAGTCTCTCTCGCTCTCTCTCCCCCGTTCTCATTCTCCCTCTCTCTCCCTTCAGTTTCCCTCTCTCTCTCCCACTCACTCAATTTCTCTCTCTCTCTCTCGATCTCTCTCTTTCTCTCCCTCTCACTCCCTCTCTCTCTCCCCGCCTCAGTCTCTCACTCTCTCTCCCCCTCAGTCTCTCTCTCTCCCCCTCAGTCTCTCTCTCTCTCCCCTCACTCTCTCACTCCCTTTCTCTCTCCCCGCCTCAGTCTCTCTCTCTCTTTCTCTCCCTCAGTCACTCTCTCGCCCCTCAGTCTCTCTTTCTCTCCCCCTCAGTCTCTCTCTCTCTCCTCCTCAGTCTCTCTCTCCCCCTCGGTCTCCCTCTCTCTCCCCCCTCAGTCGCTCTCTCACTCTCTCTCTCACTCAGTCTATCTCTCTCCCCCTCAGTCTCTCTCTCTCCCCGCAGACTCTCTCTCTCTGCCCTCAGTCTCTCTCTCTGTCTCCCCCCTTTGTCTCTCTCTCTCTCCCCCCTCAGTCTCCCTCTCTCCCCCTCAGTCTCGCTCTCTGTCTCCCCTCAGTCTCTCCCTCTCTCCCCCTCAGTCTCTCCCTCTCCCCCTCAGTCTCTCCCTCTCCCCCTCAGTCTTTCTCTCTCTCTCTCCCCCTCAGTCTCTCTCTCTTCCCCTCAGTCTCTCTCTCTCTCCCCCTCAGTCTCTCTCTCTCTCCTCCTCAGTCTCTCTCTCGCTCTCCCCCTCAGTCTCCCTCTCTCTCCCCCCTCAGTCTCACTCTCTCTCTCTCGCTCTCTCTCTCACTCAGTCTCTCTCTCTCTCTCTCACTCAGTCTCTCTCTCGCTCTCCCCCTCAGTCTCCCTCTCTCTCCCCCCTCAGTCTCACTCTCTCTCTCTCGCTCTCTCTCTCACTCAGTCTCTCTCTCTCTCTCTCACCTCAGTCTCTCTCTCCCCCTCAGTCTCTCCCTCTCCCCTCAGTCTCTCTCTCTCTCCCCCTCAGTCACTCTCTCGCCCCTCAGTCTCTCTTCTCTCCCCCTCAGTCTCTCTCTCTCTCCCCCTCAGTCTCTCTCTCTCTCTCCTCCTCAGTCTCTCTCACTCTGTCTCCCCCCTTTGTCTCTCTCTCTCTCCCCCCTCAGTCTCTCTCTCTCCTCCTCAGTCGCTTCCTCTCTACCCCTCAGTCTCGCTCTCTGTCTCCCCCTCACTCTCCCACCTCACTCTCTCTTTCTCTCTCTCCTCCCCTCTGTCTCTCTCTCTCTCTCTCTCTCTCTCCCACCTCAGTCTCTCTCTCTCTCCCTCGCCCCATCATTCTCTCTATCTCCCTCTCTCCCCGCAGACTCTCTCCCTCGCTCCCCTCAACCTCAGCATCTCCCTCTCTCGCCCTCAGTCACTCCCTCTCTCCCCCTCAGTCTCTCCCCATCAGTCTCTCCCTCTCCCCCTCAGTCTCTCTCTCTCCCCCTCAGTCTCTCTCTCTCTCCCTCTCACTCTCGCTCTCTCTCTCTCTCCCCTCAGTCTCTCCCTCTCCCCCTCAGTCTTTTTCCTCTACCCCCTTCAGTCTCTCTCTCTCCTCTTCAGTCTCTCTCTCTGTCTCCCGCTCAGTCTCCTCTCTCTCCCCTCAGTCTCACTCTCTCTCTCTCTCACTCAGTCTTTCTCTCTCCCCTCAGTCTCTCCCTCTCTCCCACCTCAGTCTCTCTCTCTCTCTCTCCCCCTCAGTCTCTCTCGCTCTCTCCCCCTCAATCTTTCTCTCTCTCCCCCGCACTCATTCTCTCTTTCTCTCCCCCTCAGTTTCCCTCTCTCTCTCCCACTCAGTCTCTCCCTCTCCCCTCAGTCTCTCTCCCCCTCAGTCTCTCTCGCTCTCTCTCCCCCGTTCTCATTCTCTCTCTCCCCTTCAGTTTCCCTCTCTCTCTCCCCCTCACTCAATCTCTCTTCTCTCTCTCTCTCTCTCTCTCTCTCTCCCTCTCACTCCCTCACTCTCTCCCCGCCTCAGTCTCTCACTCTCTCTCCCCTCAGTCTCTCTCTCTCTCCCCCTCACTCTCTCACTCCCTTTCTCTCTCCCCGCCTCAGTCTCTCTCTCTCTTTCTCTCCCTCAGTCACTCTCTCGCCCCTCAGTCTCTCTTTCTCTCCCCCTCAGTCTCTCTCTCTCTCCTCCTCAATCTCTCTCTCTCTCCCCCCTCAGTATCTCTCTCTCCCCCTCAGTATCTCTCCCTCTCCCCCCCTCCGTCTTTCCCCCTCAGTCTCTCTAGCTCTCTCTCTCTCTCCCTTTAGTCTCTCTCTCTCTCCCCCCTCAGTCACTCTCTATCCCCCTCAGTCTCTATCCCTCTCCCCCTCACTTTCTCTCTCTCCCCCTCAGTCTTTCCCTCTCAGTCTCTCCCTCTCTCCCGCTCAGTCTCTCTCTCTCCCCCTCAGTCTCTCTCGCTCTCTCCCCCTCAGTCTCTCTCTCCCCCGCACTCTTTCTCTCTTTCTCTCCCCCTCATTATCCCTCTCTCTCTCTCCCCCTCAGTCTCCATCTCTCTCTCTCCCCTCACTCTCTCTCTCTCTCTCCCCCCTCAGTCTCTCCCTTTCCCACCTCAGTCTCTCTCGCCCCTCTCAGTCTCCATCTCTCTCTCTCTCCCACCTCTCTCTCTCCCCCTCAGTCTCTCCCTCTAACCCTCAGTCTCTCTCTTTCCCTTCAGTCTCTCTCTCTCTCTCCCCCTCAGTCTCTCTTTCTCTACCCCTCATTCTCTCTCTCTCTCCCCCTCAGTCTCTCTTTCTCTACCCCTCATTCTCTCTCTCTCTCCCTCAGTCTCTCTCTCTCTCCCCTTCATCTCTCTCTCCCCCCTCAGTCTCTCTCTCCCCCCCTCAATCTCTCTCTCTCTCCCCCCTTCAGTCTCTCTCTCTCTCCCCCTCAGTCTCTCTCGCTCTCACCCCCTCAGTCTCTCTCTCTCTCCCCCGCACTCATTCCCTCTTTCTCTCCCCCTCAGTTTCCCTCTCTCTCCACCCTCAGTCTCTTTCTTTCTCACCATCAGTTTCTCTCTCTCTCCCCCGCTGAATCTCTCTCTCTCCCCCTAAGTCTCTCTCTCTCTCTCGCCCCCTCAGTCTCTCTCTCTCTCTCTCCCCCTCAGTCACTCTCCCTCGCCCCCTCTGTCTCTCTCCATCGCGCCCTAAGTCACACTCTCTCTCCCCATCAGTCTCTCCCTCTCTCCCCTCAGTCTCTCTCTCTCCCCCTCAGACTTTCTCTCTCTCTCTCCCTCACTTTTTCTCTCTCTCTCTCTCTCTCTCTCACCCTCTCACTCCCTCTCTCTCTCTCTCCCGCTCAGTCTCTCTCTTTCTCTCTCCCCCCTCAGTCTCTCAGTCCCTCCTCAGTCGCTCTCTATCCCCCTCAGTCCCTCTTTCTCTCCCCCTCAGTTCTCTCTCTCTCCCCCTCAGTCTCTCTCTCCCCGCCTCAGTCTCTCTCTCTCTCACCTCCTCAGTCTCTCTCCCCCTCAGTCATTCTCTCTCATCCCCCTCAGTCTCTCTCTCTCTAACCCCTTAGACTCTCTCTCTATCCCCTCTCCCCTCAGTCTCTCTCTCTCCCCCTCACTCTCCCTCCTCAGTCTCTCTCTCTCCCCCTCAGTCTCTCTCTCTCTCTCCTCCTCAGTCTCTCTCTCGCTCTCCCCCTCAGTCTCCCTCTCTCTCCCCCCTCAGTCTCTCTCTCTCTCTCTCGCTCTCTCTCTCACTCAGTCTCTCTCTCTCTCCCCCTCAGTCTCTCCCTCTCCCCTCAGTCTCTCTCCCCCTCAGTCTCTCTCGCTCTCTCTCCCCCGTTCTCATTCTCCCTCTCTCTCCCCTTCAGTTTCCCTCTCTCTCTCCCACTCACTCAATTTCTCTCTCTCTCTCTCGATCTCTCTCTCTCTCTCCCTCTCACTCCCTCTCTCTCTCCCCGCCTCAGTCTCTCACTCTCTCTCCCCCTCAGTCTCTCTCTCTCCCCCTCAGTCGCTCTCTCTCTCCCATTCACTCTCTCACTCCCTTTCTCTCTCCCCGCCTCAGTCTCTCTCTCTCTTTCTCTCCCTCAGTCACTCTCTCGCCCCTCAGTCTCTCTTTCTCTCCCCCTCAGTCTCTCTCTCTCTCCTCCTCAGTCTCTCTCTCCCCCTCGGTCTCCCTCTCTCTCCCCCCTCAGTCGCTCTCTCACTCTCTCTCTCACTCAGTCTATCTCTCTCCCCCTCAGTCTCTCTCTCTCCCCGCAGACTCTCTCTCTCTGCCCTCAGTCTCTCTCTCTGTCTCCCCCCTTTGTCTCTCTCTCTCTCCCCCCTCAGTCTCCCTCTCTCCCCTCAGTCTCGCTCTCTGTCTCCCCCTCAGTCTCTCCCTCTCTCCCCCTCAGTCTCTCCCTCTCCCCCTCAGTCTTTCTCTCTCTCTCTTCTCCCCCTCAGTCTCTCTCTCTTCCCCTCAGTCTCTCTCTCTCTCCCCCCTCAGTCTCTCTCTCTCTCTCTCCTCAGTCTCTCTCTCGCTCTCCCCTCAGTCTCCCTCTCTCTCCCCCCTCAGTCTCACTCTCTCTCTCTCGCTCTCTCTCTCACTCAGTCTCTCTCTCTCTCTCTCACTCAGTCTCTCTCTCGCTCTCCCCTCAGTCTCCCTCTCTCTCCCCCCTCAGTCTCACTCTCTCTCTCTCGCTCTCTCTCTCACTCAGTCTCTCTCTCTCTCTCTCACTCAGTCTCTCTCTCTCCCCCTCAGTCTCCCCCTCTCCCCTCAGTCTCTCTCTCTCTCCCCCTCAGTCACTCTCTCTCTCCCCCTCAGTCTCTCTCTCTCTCCCCCTCAGTCTCTCTCTCTCTCCTCCTCAGTCTCTCTCACTCTGTCTCCCCCCTTTGTCTCTCTCTCTCTCCCCCCTCAGTCTCTCTCTCTCCTCCTCAGTCGCTCCCTCTCTACCCCTCAGTCTCGCTCTCTGTCTCCCCCTCACTCTCCCACCTCACTCTCTCTTTCTCTCTCTCCTCCCTCTGTCTCTCTCTCTCTCTCTCTCTCTCTCCACCTCAGTCTCTCTCTCTCTCCCTCGCCCCATCATTCTCTCTCTCTCTCCCTCTCTCCCCCGCAGACTCTCTCCCTCGCTCCCCCTCAACCTCAGCATCTCCCTCTCTCGGCCTCAGTCACTCCTCTCTCCCCCTCAGTCTCTCCCCATCAGTCTCTCCCTCTCCCCCTCAGTCTCTCTCTCTCCCCCTCAGTCTCTCTCTCTCTCCCTCTCACTCTCGCTCTCTCTCTCCCCCTCAGTCTCTCTTCTCTCTCTCTCCCACCTCAGTCTCTCTCTCTCTCCCTCGCCCCATCAGTCTCTCTCTCTCTCCCTCTCTCCCCCGCAGACTCTCTCCCTCGCTCCCCCTCACCCTCAGCATCTCCCTCTCTCGCCCTCAGTCACTCCCCTCTCTCCCCCTCAGTCTCTCCCTCTCCCCCTCAGTCTTTCTCTCTCTCCCCCTCAGTCTCTCTCTCTCTCTCCCCTTAGTCTCTCCCTCTATCCCAGTCTCTGTCTCTCTCCCCCTCAGTCTCTCTCTTTCTCTCCCCTTAGTCTCTCCCTGTCTCTGTATCTCTCCCCCTCAGTCTCTCACTCTCCTCCCCTCAGTCTCTCTCTCTCTACCCCCTTCAGTCTCTCTCTCTCCTCTTCAGTCTCTCTCTCTGTCTCCCGCTCAGTCTCCCTCTCTCTCCCCCTCAGTCTCACTCTCTCTCTCTCTCACTCAGTCTTTCTCTCTCCCCCTCAGTCTCTCCCTCTCCCCTCAGTCTCTCCCTCTCTCCCACCTCAGTCTCTCTCTCTCTCTCTCCCCCTCAGTCTCTCTCGCTCTCTCCCCCTCAATCTTTCTCTCTCTCCCCCGCACTCATTCTCTCTTTCTCTCCCCCTCAGTTTCCCTCTCTCTCTCCCCCTCAGTCTCCATCACTCTCTCTCTCCCCCTCACTCTCTCTCTCTCCCCCCTCAGTCTCTCTCTCTCCCACCTCAGTCCTCTCTCTCTCTCCCTCTCACTCTCTATCTCTATCTCTCTCCCCCTCAGTCCTCTCTCTCTCTCTCCCCTTAGTCTCTCTCTCTCTCTCTCTCTCTCTCTCTCTCTCCCCCTTCAGTCTCTCTCTCTCCTCCTCAGTTTCTCTCTCTCTCTCCCCCTCAGTCTCTCTCTCTCTCTCCCCCTCAGTCTCCCTCTCTCTCCCCTCAGTCTCACTCTCTCTCTCTCTCTCTCACTCTCAGTCTCTCTCTCTCCCCCTCAGTCTCTCCCTCTCCCCTCAGTCTTTCTCTCTCTCCCCCTCAGTCTCTCTCTCTCTTTCTCCCCTTAGTCTCTCTCTCTCTCCCCCCTCAGTATCTCTCTCTCCCCCTCAGTATCTCTCACTCTCCCCCCCTCAGTCTTTCCCTCTCAGTCTCTCCCTCTCTCCCGCTCAGTCGCTCTCTCTCCCCCTCAGTCTCTCTCGCTCCCTCCCCCTCAGTCTCTCTCTCTCCGTCCTCATTCTCTCTCTCTCTCCCCCTCAGTTTTCCTCTCTCTCTCTCCCCCTCAGTCTCTCTCTCTCCCTCAGTCTCTCTCTCTCCTCCTCAGTCTCTCTCTCTTTCCCCCTCACTCACTCACTCTCTCTCCCCCGCCTCAGGCTCTCTCCCTCTCAGTCTCTCTCCCTCATCCCCCTCAGTCTCTCTCTCTCTCCCTCTCCCCTCAGTCTCTCGTTCTCTCTCTCCCCTTAGACTCTCTCTCTCTCTCCCCTTCTCCCCTTAGTCTCTCTCTCTCTCCCCCCTCACTCTCTCTCTCTCTCCCCCCTCAGTCTCTCTCTCTCCCCATCAGTCTCTTTCTCTCCCCCCCTCACTCTCTCTCTCCTCCTCAGTCTCTCTCTCTCTCCTCAGTCTCTATCTCTCTCCCCCCTCAGTATCCCTCTCTCTTCCCCCTCAGTCTCTCTCTCTCTCTCTCTCTCTCTCTCTGTCACTCAGTCTCTCTCTCTCCCCTAAGTCTCTCTCACCCTCAGTCTCTCTTTCTCTCCCCCTCAGTCTCTCTCTCTCTCTCTCTCTCTCTCTCCCCTTAGTCTCTCTCTCTCTCCCCCCTCAGTCTCTCTCTCCCCCTCAGTCTCTCTCTCTCCCCATCAGTCTCTTTCTCCTCCTCAGTCTCTCTCTCTCTCCTCAGTCTCTATCTCTCTCCCCCTCAGTATCCCTCTCTCTTCCCCTCAGTCTCACTCTCTCTCTCTCTCTCTCTCACTCAGACTCTCTCTCTCCCCTAAGTCTCTCTCTCTCACTCTCAGTCTCTCTTTCTCTCCCCCTCAGTCTCTCCCTCTCTCTCTCTCTCTCCCTTAGTCTCTCTCTCTCTCCCCCCTCAGTCTCTCTCTATCCCCCTCAGTCCTCTCCCTCTCCCCCTCACTCTCTCTCTCTCCCCCCTCAGTCTTTCCCTCTCAGTCTCTCCCTCTCTCCCGCTCAGTCTCTCTCTCTCTCTCTCCCCCTCAGTCTCTCTCGCTCTCTCCCCCTCAGTCATTCTCTCTTTCTCTCCCCCTCAGTATCCCTCTCTCTCTCTCCCCCTCAGTCTCCATCTCTCTCTCTCCCCCTCACTCTCTCTCTCTCTCTCCCCCCTCAGTCTCTCTCTTTCCCACCTCAGTCTCTCTCGCCCCTCTCAGTCTCCATCTCTCACTCTCTCCCACCTCAGTCTCTCTCTCTCTCTCCCTCTCCCTCTCTATCTCTTTCTCTCTCCCACCTCAGTCTCTCTCTCTCACATCAGTCTCCCTCTCTCTCCCCCTCAGTCTCTCCCTCTCCCCCTCAGTCTCTCTCTTTCCCTTCAGTCTCTCTCTCTCTCTCCCCCTCAGTCTCTCTTTCTCTCCCCCTCATTCTCTCTCTCTCTCCCCCTCAGTCTCTCTCTCTCTCCCCTTCATCTCTCTCTCTCCCCTCAGTCTCTCTCTCCCCCCCTCAATCTCTCTCTCTCTCCCCCTTCAGTCTCTCTCTCACTCCCCCTCAGTCTCTCTCGCTCTCTCCCCCTCTTTCTCTCTCTCTCCCCCGCACTCATTCCCTCTTTCTCTCCCCATCAGTCTCTCCCTCTCTCCCCCTCAGTCTCTCTCTCTCCCCCTCAGTCTCTCTCTCTCCCCCTCAGTCTTTCTCTCTCTCTCCCCCTCTCACTCCCTCTCTCTCTCCCCCCTCAGTCTCTCACTCTCCCCCTCAGTCTCTCTCTTTATCTCTCCCCCCTCAGTCGCGCTCTCTCCCCTTCAGTCTCTCAGTCCCTCCTCAGTCGCTCTCTATCTCCCTCAGTCCCTCTTTCTCTCCCCCTCAGTCTCTCTCTCACTCCCCCTCAGTCTCTCTCTCTCCCTCAGTCTCTCTCTGTCTCACCCCTTCGTCTCTCTCTCTCCCCCTCAGTCTCTCTCTCTCCGCCTCAGTCTCTCTCTCTCCCTCTCTCACCTCCTCAGTCTCTTTCTCGCTCTCCCCCTAGTCTCCCTCTCTCTCCCCCCTCAGTCTCACTCTCTCTCTCTCTCTCTCTCACTCAGTCTCTCTCTCTCCCCCTCAGTCTCTCCCTCTCCCCTCAGTCTCTCTCCCCCTCAGTCTCTTTCGCTCTCTCTCCCCCGTTCTCATTCTCTCTCTCTCTCCCCTTCAGTTTCCCTCTCTCTCTCCCCCTCACTCACTCTCTCTCTCTCTCCCTCTCACCCCCTCTCTCGCTCTCTCTCCCCCGTTCTCATTCTCTCTCTCTCTCCCCTTCAGTTTCCCTCTCTCTCTCCCCCTCACTCACTCTCTCTCTCTCTCCCTCTCACCCCCTCTCTCTCTCCCCGCCTCAGTCACTCACTCTCTCTCCCCTCAGTCTCTCTCTCTCGCCCCTCAGTCTCTCTTTCTCTCCCCCTCAGTCTCTCTCTCTCTCCCCCTCAGTCTCTCTCTCTCTCCCCCTCAGTCTCTCTCTCTCTCCCCCTCAGTCACTCTCTCACTCTCTCTCTCACTCAGTCTATCTCTCTCCCCCTCAGTCTCTCTCTCTCTCCCGCAGTCTCTCTCTCTTCCCTCACTCTCTCGCTCTGTCTCCCCATTTGTCTCTCTCTCTCTCCCCCCTCAATCTCTCTCTCTCCCCCTCAGTCTTCCCTCTCAGTCGCTCTCTCTCTCCCCCTCAGTCTCGATCTCTCTCTCCCCATCAGTCTCTCTCTCTCCCCACAGTCACTCCCTCTCTCCCCCTCAGTCTCTCCCTCTCTCCCCCTCAGTCTCTCCCTCTCCCCCTCAGTCTTTCTCTCTCTCTGTCCCCCTCAGTCTCCCTGTCTCTCTCTCTCTCTCCCACCTCACTCTCTCTTTCTCTCTCTTCCCCCCCTCAGTCTCTCTCCCACCTCACTCTCTCTTTCTCTCTCTCTCCCCCTCAGTCTCTCTCTCTATCTCACACCTCAGTCTCTCTCTCTCGCCCCATCAGTCTCTCTCTCTCCCACAGTCACTCCCTCTCTCGCCCTCAGTCACTCTCTCTCTCCCCCTCAGTCTCTCCCTCTCTCCCCATCAGTCTCTCCCCTCTCCCCCTCAGTCTTTCTCTCTCTCCCCCTCATTCTCTCTCTCTCTCCCCTTTGTCACTCCCTCTCTCCCTGTCTCTGTCACTCTCCCCCTCAGTATCTCTCTCTCCCCCTCTCTCTCGCTCCCCCCTTCAGTCTCTCGCTCTCCTCCTCTCTCTCACTCAGTCTCTCTCTCTCTCTCTCACTCAGTCTCTCTCTCGCTCTCCCCCTCAGTCTCCCTCTCTCTCCCCCCTCAGTCTCACTCTCTCTCTCTCGCTCTCTCTCTCACTCAGTCTCTCTCTCTCTCTCTCACTCAGTCTCTCTCTCTCCCCCTCAGTCTCCCCCTCTCCCCTCAGTCTCTCTCTCTCTCCCCCTCAGTCACTCTCTCTCTCCCCCTCAGTCTCTCTCTCTCTCCCCCTCAGTCTCTCTCTCTCTCTCCTCCTC
>NW_027253568.1:0-14436 GCF_044704955.1 Pristiophorus japonicus | reverse complement strand
CCCGGGTATAAACACACATCCCGGGTATAAACACACACCCCAAATATAAAAACACGCCACGGGAAAAACATTGACCCCGGGTATAAACACACACCTCGGGTACAAACACACACCCTGGGTATAAACACACACCCTGGGTATAAACACATATTCCACGTACAAATTCACACCCTGGATACAAACACACACCCCGGGTATAAACACACACCTCGGGTATAAACATACAACCTGGGTATAAACACTGACCCCGGGTATAAACACATCACCGGGTATAAACACTGATCCCGGGTATAAACACTGACCCCGGGTATAAACACACACCCCGGGTATAAACACACACCCCGGGTATAAACACACACCTCAGGTATAAACACACACCCCAGGTATAAACACACACCCCGGGTATAAACACGCACCGAGGTTATAAACACTGACCCCGGGTATAAACACACACCCCGAGTATAAACACACATCCCGGGTATAAACACTGACCCAGTGTATAAATACACACCCCAGTTATAAACACTGACCACGTGTATAAACACACACCCCTGGTATAAACACACACCCCGGGTATAAACACACACCTCGGGTATAAACACACACCCCGGGTATAAACACTCAACCCGGGTATAAACACTCACCCCGGGTATAAACACACACCTCGGGTATAAGCACACACCCCGGGTATAAACACACACCCCGGGTATAAACACTGACCCTGGATACAAACACACACCCCGCGTATAAACACACACCCTGGGTATAAACACTCACCCCGTATAAACACACAACCCGGGTATAAACACTGACACCGGGTATAAACACTCACCCCGGGTATGAACACTCAACCCGGGTATAACCACACACCTCGGGTATAAACACACACCCCGGGTATAAACACACACCCCGGGTATAAAAACACACGCCGGGTATAAACACTGACCCTGGATACAAACACACACCCCGGGTATAAACACTGACACCGGGTATCAACACTCACCCCGGGTATAAACACACACCCCGGGTATAAACACACACCCCGGGTATAAACACACAGCCATTGTAGAAACACACACTCAGTGTATAAACACACACCTCGGGTATAAACGCACACCCCGGGTATAAACACACACCCCGGGTATAAACACACATCCCATGTATAAACACTGACCCCGGGTAGAAACACACACCCAGGGTCTCAACACACACCCCGGTTATAAACACTGACACCGGGTATAAACACACACCGCGGGTATGAACACTGACCTCGGGTATAAACACACTCACCGGGTATAAACATACACCCTGGGTATAAACACTGACCCCCTGTATAAACACACACCCCGCGTATAAACACAATTCCCGGGTATAAACACACTCCCCGGTATAAACACACACCCCAGGTAGAAACACACGCCCCGGGTAGAAACACACGCCCCGGGTAGAAACACACACCCTTGGTATAAAAGCACACCCCGTGTATAAACATACACCCTGGGGTATAAACGCACAACCCTGGTATAAACACACACCCCGGGTATAAATACACACCCCGGCTATAAACACACACCCCGGGTATGAACACACACCCCGGGTATAAACACTGACCCCGGGTATAAACACACACCCCGGATATAAACACGCAGCCCGGGTATAAACACTGACCCCGGGTATAAGCGCACACCCTGGGGTATAAACGCACACCCTGGGGTATAAACACACACCACGGGTATAAATACAGACCCCGGGTATAAACACAGACCCCGGGTATAAACACACACCCGAGGTATAAATGCACACCCCGGGTATAAACACACACCCCGTGTATAAACACACACCCCGGGTATAAACGCACTCCCTGGGTATAAACGCACACCCTGGGTATAAATGCACACCCCGGGTATAAACGCACACCCCGGGTATAAGTACACACCGCGGTGTATAAACACACACCCAGGGTATAAACACACACACCGGGTATTAAACACACACCCCGGGTGTAAACACACACACCGGGTAGAAACATACACCCCGGGTTGAAACATACATCTCGGGTATAAACACACACGGGTATAAACACACACCCCGGGTATAAACACACACCCCAGGTATAAACGCACACCCTGGGTATAAACGTACACCCTGGGGTATAGACGCACACGCTGGGGTATAAACACAGATCCCGGGTATAAACGCACACCGGGTATATACACACACCCCGGGTATAAACATACAACCCGGGTATAAACACTGATCCCGGGTATAAACACCGACCCCAGGTATAAATACACATGCCCGGGTATAAACGCTCACCCCAGGTATAAACGCACACCCTGGGGTACAAATGCACACCCCGGGTATAAACACAGACCCCGGGTATAAACACAGACCCCAGGTATAAACGCACACCCCGCGTATAAACGCACATCCCGGGTATAAACACACACCCCGGGTATAAACACACACCTCGGGTATAAACATTGACCCCGGGTATAAACACCGACCCCAGCTATAAACACACACCCCGGGTATAAACATTGACCCCGGGTATAAACACCGACCCCAGGTATAAACATTGACCCCGGGTATAAACACCGACCCCAGGTATAAACATTGACTCCGGGTATAAACACTGACCCCAGGTATAAACACACACCCCGGATATAAACGCACACCTCAACATCCAGGGGTATTCAACATTCAGGAAGGATAGACAGAAATGAAAAAGAGGTGGGGTAGCATTGCTGGTTAAAGAGGAAATTAATGCAATAATCAGGAAGGACATTAGCTTAAATGATGTGGAATCTATATGGGTGGAGCTGTGGAATACCAAAGGGCAGAAAACGCTAGCGGGAGTTGTGTGTAGACCACCAAACAGTCATAGAAATTAGGAATGCATGCAATAAAGGTACAGCAGTTATCATGGGCGACTTTAATCTACATGTAGATTGGGCTAAACAAACTGGTAGCAATGCGGTGGAGGAGGATTTCCTGGAGTGTATTAGGGATGGCTTTCTGGACCAATATGTCGAGGAACCAATTAGAGGGCTGGCCATCCTAGACTGGGTGATGTGCAATGAGAAAGGACTAATTAGCAATCTTGTTGTGTGAGGCCCCTTGGGGAAGAGTGGCCATAATGTGGTAGAATTCTTTATTAAGATGGAGAGTGACACAGTTAATTCAGAGACTAGAGTCCTGAACTTAAGGAAAGGTAACTTCGATGGTATGAGACGTGAATTGGCTAGAATAGACTGGCAAATGATACTTCGAGGGTTGACGGCAGATAGGCAATGGCAAACATTTAAAGATCACATGGATGAACTTCAACAATTGTACATCCCTGTCTGGAGTAAAAATAAAACGAGGAAGGTGGCTCAACTGTGGCTAACAAGGGAAATTAAGGATAGTGTTAAATCCAAGGAAGAGGCATATAAATTGGCCAGAAAAAGCAACAAACCTGAGGACTGGGAGAAATTTAGAATTCAGCAGAGGAGGACAAAGGGTTTAATTAGGAGGGGGAAAATAGAGTATGAGAGGAAACTTGCCGGGAACATAAAAACTGACTGCAAAAGCTTCTATAGATATGTAGAGAGAAAAAGATTAGTGAAGACAAACGTAGGTCCCTTGCAGTCAGAATCAGGTGAATTTATAATGGGGAACAAAGAAATGGCAGACCAGTTGAACAAATGCTTGGGTTCTGTCTTCACGAAGGAAGACACAAATAACCTTCCGGAAGTACTAGGGGACCGAGGGTCTAGTGAGAAGGAGAAACTGAAGGATACTCTTATTAGGCGGGAAGTTGTGTTCGGGAGATTGATGGGGTTGAAGGCCGATAAATCCCCGGGGCCTGATAGTCTGCATCCCAGAGTACTTAAGGAAGTGGCCCTAGAAATAGTGGATGCATTGGTGATCATTTTCCAACAGTCTATCGACTCTGGATCAGTTCCTATGGACTGGAGGGTAGCTAATGTAACACCACTTTTTAAAAAAGGAGGGAGAGAGAAAACGGTTAATTATAGACCGGTTAGCCTGACATCAGTAGTGGGGAAAATGTTGGAATCAATTATTAAAGATGAAATAACAGCACATTTGGAAAGCAGTGACAGGATCAGTCCAAGTCAACATGGATTTATGAAAAGGAAATCATGCTTGACGAATCTTCTGGAATTTTTTGAGGATGTAACTAGTAGAGTGGACAAGGGAGAACCAGTGGATGTGGTGTATTTGGACTTTCAAAAAACTTTTGACAAGGTCCCACACAAGAGATTGGTGTGCAAAATTAAAGCACATGGTACTGGAGGTAATGTACTGACGTGGATAAAGAACTGGTTGGCAAACAGGAAGCAGAGAGTCGGGATAAACAGGTCCTTTTCAGAATGGCAGGCAGTGACCAGTGGAGTGCTGCAGGGCTCAGTGCTGGGACCCCAGCTCTTTACAATATATATTAATGATTTGGATGAAGGAATTGAGTGTAGTATCTCCAAGTTTGCAGATGACACTAAACTGGATGGCGGTGTGAGCTGTGAGGAGGACACTAAAAGGTTGCAGGGTGACTAGGACAGGTTAGGTGAATGGGCAAATGCATGGCAGATGCAGTGTAATGTGGATAAAACTTTGGGGGCAAAAACACGAAGGCAGAATATTATCTGAATGGCGGCAGATTAGGAAAAGGGGAGGTGCAGCGAGACCTGGGTGTCATGGTACATCAGTCATTGAAAGTTGGCATGCAGGTACAGCAGGCGGTGAAAAAGGTAAATGGTATGTTGGCCTTCATAGTGAGCGGTTTTGAATATAGGAGCAGGGAGGTCTTACTGCAGTTGTACAGGGCCTTGGTGAGGCCGCACCTGGAATATTATGTTCAGTTTTGGTCTCCTATTCTGAGGAAGGACATTCTTGCTATTGAAGGAGTGCAGCGAAGGTTCACCAGACTGATTCCCGGGATGGCTGGACTGACATATGAGGAGAGACTGGATCGACTGGGCCTGTATTCACTGGAGTTTAGAAGGATGAGAGGGGATCTCATAGAAACTTACAAGATTCTGACGGGGCTGGACAGGTTAGATGCAGGAAGAATATTCCCAATGATGGGGAAGTCCAGAACCAGGGAATAGTCTTCGGATAAGAGGTCGGCCATTTAGGACTGAGATGAGGAGAAACTTCTTCACTCAGAGAATTGTTAACTTGTGGAATTCCCTGCCGTAGAGAGTTGTTGATGCCAGTTCATTGGATATATTCAAGAGGGAGTTAGATATGGCCCTTAAGGCTAAAGGGATCAAGGGGTATGGAGAGAAAGCAGGAAAGAGGTACTGAGGGAATGATCAGCCATGATCTTATTGAATGGTGGTGCAGGCTCGAAGGGCCGAATGGCCTACTCCTGCACCTATTTTCTATGTTTCTAAACACACATCCCGGGTATAAACACACACCCCAAATTATAATTTAATGGAGGAAAATTGTAAAATGCTACAGTACAGAGGGACCTGGGGGTCCTTGTGCATGAAACACAAAAAGTTAGTATGCAGGTACAGCAAGTAATCAGGAAGGCAAGTGGAATGTTGGTCTTTATTGCAAGGGGGATAGAGTATAAAAGCAGAGAAGTCCTGCTGCAACTGTACAGGGTATTGGTGAGGCCACACCTGGAGTACTGCGTACAGTTTTGGTCTACGTATTTAAGGAAGGATATACTTGCATTGGAAGCTGTTCAGAGAAGGTTCACTAGGTTGATTCCGGAGGTGAGGGGATTGACTTATAGGTTGAGTAGGTTGGGCCTATACACATTGGAGTTCAGAAGAATGAGAGGTGATCTTATCGAAACATATAAGATCATGAGGGGGCTCAACAAGGTGGATGCAGAGAGGATATTTCCACTGATGGGGGAAACTAAAACTATGGGACATAGTCTTAGAATAAGGGGCCACCCATTTAAAACTGAGATGAGGAGGAATTTCTTCTCTCAGAGGGTTGTAAATCTGTGGAATTCTCTGCCCCCAGAGAGCTGTGGAGGCTGGGACATTGAATATATTTAAGGCAGGGATAGTCAGATTTTTGAGTGATCAGGGAATAAAGGGTGATGGGGAGCTGCAAGAATCGACGTAAACATCGACAGCATCAGCGTAAACCTTTGGACTTTAAGTGTTGGACTATTATTTTTCCATATTTTCTGTTACTGCAGAAGAGCAGACAGCGGACTGGGATAGGTCCCGACATGTTCCACAGGACTACACATCAGGTGGGCGGGGAGGGGTCAATGGCTGAAATCGCAGCGAGATGGCTGATGGAGAACCCTTTGTCATGTAATGGGGACCCATCAGTGAGAGATCAGGTAAACAGGTCAGTGCTCAAACCACCGACATGACTGAGAGCCCTGAGCGCGGGATCCTCAGGACAAAGGAAGCTATTTGGCCACCCAGACTCGTTGGAGCCTTTATCCCCAGGAACAGCCCAGTAACAAAGGCACAGGCCAAAGATGCGATTCATGCTCTTTAGTTGGACTGCCTCAGGCTAAGGACTCGTTTTTGGTGCAAAAAATTGAAGCATTTTTCAGGTATAAGAGACGGCAGTTGCAGCCATCTCTCTCTCTCTCTTCTTCTACGGTTCCTTGCTTCGTTCAATGCACTCAAGGATCGAGCACTCCGTCTCGGAGGGAGAAAAGAAACCAGCATCGATGAGCAAAGAGAGCCTCGCTCATCGGGAGAAGCAGCCAGTAAGCCAGAGGGGTAACTGGTGAGCATTTATCCCAGCCCACACATCCTTTAGACCACCGCATAATGTGAAGGGGTGTCGTGTGTCCCAACCAAGCCTTAGGGGTTTAGTTGTGAGGTTTCTGCGTGGATCATAGGCGTACGCACAGCCTGTTGGACAAATTCGGTGGTGCCCTATTGAGCCAAGCAGGGGTGTTTTAGTCATGGGTACTTTGGGTTAGGGGCCTGTTCAGACGGGCCAGGGTTGTGTGGTGTACTGTGTTTGTTTTACACCACCAGGGTGTATTTTACTGGATGCTGGTGTGTGCTTTAACTTGAATAAAAGCATTGTGATGGTTGAGACCGAAAGATCTGTCTATAACTATGTATTCTGTCCACCACTATAATTCCCGGGTCTCGAACTGTTGTAAGAGAGGTGATTCGAAACCACCAAGGGCAAAACCACTTACAGAGCGGGCGGGGAAGTGGAGCTGAGTCCATGATCAGATCAGCCATGATCTTATTGAATGGTGGAGCAGGCTCGAGGGGTCAAATAGACGACTCCTGTTCCTATTTCTTATGTTCTTATAAACACACCCATCGGTGAGCAATGGGTAGAGTGGGGGAGGGGGATGGGCTCACTGTGTCATCAGCAGCACATCAGTGAACCAGGCGGGTTTGTACGAAAAAGCCGATAGTTTCATGGTCACCATTACTCACACTCGCTTTTTACTCCAGATTTATTTAATGAACTGAATTTAAATTCCCCAGCTGCCGTGGTGGGATTTGAACTCATGTCTCTCGATGATTAGTCCAGGCCTATGGATTACTAGTCCAGTAACATCACCACTACAAACCCCATAATATATTGCCCATCCCTGATCGCCTTTGAGAAGATGGTGGTGAGCCGCTGCCTTGAACCGCTGCAGTCCGTGTGGTGAAGGTGCTCCCACAGTGCTGTTAGGGAGGGAGTTCCAGGATTGTGACCCAGCGACGATGAAGGAACGGCCGATATATTTCCAAGTCAGAATGGTGTGTGGCTTGCAGGAGAACGTGGAGGTGGTGGTGTTCCCATGCACCTGCTGCCCTTGTCCTTCGAGATGGCAGAGGGTTTGGGAGGTGCTGCCAAAGAAGCCTTGGTGAGTTGCTGCAGTGAATCTTGTAGATGGTGCACACTGCAGCCACGGTGCGCCGGTGGTGGAGGGAGTGAGTGTTGAAGGCGGTGGATGGGGTGCCAATCAAGCGGCTGCTTTGTCCTGGATGGTGTCGAGCTTCTTGAGTGTTGCTGGAGCTGCACTCATCCAGGCAAGTGGAGAGTATTCCAGCACACTCCTGACTTGTGCCTTTAGCTGGGGATCGAAAGCACTGCAATACAGCTCTACCATTTAATGCTAGGAATGACAGAGTTCTTGAACGTGTCATATCTGGGCCCCGTTTGTTGTGCAGTTAATGTTACCGAATCTTTATCAAATGTCAGCCATGAACTTACTGAATGGCGGTGCAGGCTAGAAGGGCCGAATGGCCTACTCCTGCACCTATTTTCTATGTTTCTATGTTTCTATGTTTTCGATGTGAGACTAACGACAGGAGACTCGAACATACCAGTGAAACTAACAAATTCGTCAGCTGGCAACGTAACTCGCTGAGAAAATATAATTTGCTGAAATTGGGTGTAACAGTGTATTAAAGAACCAGTCAACTGCAAAATCACTTAATTACAAACATTATGCATAAGAGATACAGATAATGAACAGAATATTGCTTTATAAAATACTCCAAGAATGATTCAAATCCTGTCACACGCAGGCAGTTAAAATAATACTGGTTCCATCTATTGTAAACCTCCTGTGAAACTGGCCTTGGTTACTGACAGAGCAAAGAGTAATTCTGTCACTGATGTAATGGAACTGGAGAACTGCATTGGGATAAGACAGCCCCTGTTCATTCTCCCAGCATTAACCATATGCATGTCAGGCTAAAAAATAAAGAACCACTAATTGCAAAAGTATTTCAAACGCCACGGCATTGGAATGATGTGTGAGTAGTGAGAACACACCTCTGGAATCCCTCAGCCCATCTCCACCTTTCCTTAATCTGCCTGTAATCTACCACCGACTCCTGTTGCTGTGAGCAGTGTATTAGAGCTGCAATATTACATGGGCTGCCAGCACAAGGTCGGTAATGGCAAACCGCTTGTTAGAACATTCTCCCTCTGTCCTCGTTGGAGGTTCTGCTCGAGCCCGAAGCCCCGCCTGCTGTGGTGCACGGCTCCCGGGGAATGGCTGTCTGCAGGCAGGGGCTGTGCAGGGAACACCATCACTACAGTGCCCCTGGGCAGGGAACACCATCACTACAGCATCCCTGGGCAGGGAACACCATCACTACAGTGCCCCTGGGCAGGGGACACCATCACTACAGCATCCCTGGGCAGGGAACACCATCACTACAGTGTCCCTGGGCAGGGAACACCATCACTACAGTGCCCCTGGGCAGGGGACACCATCACTACAGTGTCCCTGGGCAGGGAACACCATCACTACAGTGCCCCTGGGCAGGGAACACCATCACTACAGTGTCCCTGGGCAGGGGACACCATCACTACAGTGTCCCTGGGCAGGGAACACCATCACTACAGTGCCCCTGGGCAGGGGACACCATCACTACAGTGTCCCTGGGCAGGGGACACCATCACTACAGTGCCCCTGGGCAGGGAACACCATCACTACAGCATCCCTGGGCAGGGAACACCATCACTACAGTGCCCCCTGGGCAGGGAACACCATCACTACAGTGTCCCTGGGCAGGGAACACCATCACTACAGTGTCCCTGGGCAGGGAACACCATCACTACAGCATCCCTGGGCAGGGAACACAATCACTACAGTGTCCCTGGGCAGGGAACACAATCACTACAGTGTCCCTGGGCAGGGAACACCATCACTACAGCATCCCTGGGCAGGGAACACCATCACTACAGTGCCCCCTGGGCAGGGAACACCATCACTACAGTGTCCCTGGGCAGGGAACACCATCACTACAGTGTCCCTGGGCAGGGAACACCATCACTACAGTGTCCCTGGGCAGGGAACACAATCACTACAGTGTCCCTGGGCAGGGAACACCATCACTACAGTGTCCCTGGGCAGGGAACACCATCACTACAGTGTCCCTGGGCAGGGAACACCATCACTACAGTGTCCCTGGGCAGGGAACACCATCACTACAGTGTCCCTGGGCAGGGAACACCATCACTACAGTGCCCCTGGGCAGGGAACACAATCACTACAGTGTCCCTGGGCAGGGGACACCATCACTACAGTGTCCCTGGGCAGGGAACACCATCACTACAGTGCCCCTGGGCAGGGAACACCATCACTACAGTGTCCCTGGGCAGGGAACACCATCACTACAGTGTCCCTGGGCAGGGAACACCATCACTACAGTGCCCCTGGGCAGGGAACACCATCACTACAGTGTCCCTGGGCAGTGAACACCATCACTACAGTGTCCCTGGGCAGGGAACACCATCACTACAGTGTCCCTGGGCAGGGAACACCATCACTACAGTGCCCCTGGGCAGGGGACACCATCACTACAGTGTCCCTGGGCAGGGAACACCATCACTACAGTGTCCCTGGGCAGGGAACACCATCACTACAGTGTCCCTGGGCAGGGAACACCATCACTACAGTGTCCCTGGGCAGGGAACACCATCACTACAGTGTCCCTGGGCAGGGAACACCATCACTACAGTGTCCCTGGGCAGGGAACACCATCACTACAGTGTCCCTGGGCAGTGAACACCATCACTACAGTGTCCCTGGGCAGGGAACACCATCACTACAGTGTCCCTGGGCAGGGAACACCATCACTACAGTGTCCCTGGGCAGGGAGTGCTCTCATTACAGTGCCCCCTGGGCAGGGAATACCATCACTACAGTGCCCCCTGGTCAGGCAGCAGGCAGCACGCTCCCTCCCAGTGGCTCCGCATTGGTCAGTGAGCCTGGCACGGAGCTACAAGAGTGTGCCCATCAGCCGGGCCGTGCCAGAGACCGACCGGTTCCATCGTGATGCTGCTCCCTGCTTGAATGTCCTGCCAACCCTTGATTATTAGTTCCAATGGAATGGTGGGATTTACCCTCTCCTTTCCCAACTAGAGGCTGCAGGGACACCCACCTCAACAACAGCAACCTGTATTTATATAGCGCCTTTAACGTAGTGCAACGTCCCAAGTGCGCTGCACAGGAGTGCTCTCAGACGAAATTGGACACCGAGCCATGGAAATAAATATTCGGGTGGGTGATAACACTCCGAGATCTCTGTGCTCTTTCCATTCTGCTTTCCTGAGCATCCCTGATTTTAATCGCTCAAAGATTGGTGGCCGTGCCTTCTGTTGCCTGGGCCCTAAGCTCTGGAACTCCCTCCCTAAACCTCTCCGCCTCTCTCTTCCTCCTTGAAACCTAGCTCTTTGACCAAGCCTTTGGTGAGCTGCCCTACTATCTCCTTATTGTGTACTGTGTTAAAAGGGCTCCAGTTGTGTGCGATGCAGTTTTCAGTTCCATTCTTTCACTGCTCTCCCGTGCCTTGCTAACTGCTAACTGGGTGTCAGCACTGATGGGCATGGTGTGAGCAGCTTGGCTCCATGTGCCAGCCATGCCCATGGCAGGAGATGAGCCCTCCTTCAGCTGTATGGAAGACTCTTGGAACGAGAGAGTGAGAGAAAACTGAGCCTTTCATCACTAATGGTTGAAATGTAAAACCTTCTTGTTTGCCATTGCAAAGCGATTGGGCGTATTTCCGATCACGGTGCCAATCTAAATGTTAGTCCGTTAGATGAGCAGTAAGTTGGCAGTTTGGTGACAAGATGTCTGGAGGACACGATTCAAATTCAGAAAGCAGCATTATGATGGACTGTTAAAGGGATTTACAATCACAGCTCTGATATTGATTGGTCTGCTTTCTAATGTTTGACTGTTTCACCATTGATTAATATCACTGTCATTACACACATATCATCACGTTATCTTCAACCTCCTTACCACTGAAACAATCTTCAATCTGTCTGAGGTGTCAAAATCTCACCACAAAATTGCACAAAGCTTGGAAGCATGAAACACAATGAATAAAGAAATACACACCCCAGCTATCACAACACGGCGTGAATGATCCGTATCATTCTTACAGTGGGTATGACAGAGCGCAGCAACAGGGGGAGGCCGTTCAGCCCCTCGAGCCTGTTCCACCATTCACCATCAGAGGCAGTCCCTCGGAATCGAGGAAGACTTGCTTCCACTCTAAAAGTGAGTTCTCAGGTGGCTGAACAGTCCAATATGGGAATTACAGTCTCTGTCACAGGTGGGACATACAGTGGTTGAAGGAACGGGTGGGTGGGGAGTCTGGTTTGCCGCACGCTCCTTCCGCTGCCTGCGCTTGGTTTCTGCATGCTCTCAGCGACGAGACTCGAGGTGCTCAGCGCCCTCCCGGATGCACTTCCTCCACTAAGGGCGGTCTTTAGCCAGGGACTCCCAGGTGTCAGTGGGGATGTTGCACTTTATCAGGGAAGCTTTGAGGGTGTCCTTGTAACATTTTCTCTGCCCACCTGGGGCTTGCTTGCCGTGTAGGAGTTCCGAGTAGAGCACCTGCTTTGGGAGTCTCGTGTCGGGCATGCGGACAATGTGGCCCGCCCAGCGGAGCTGGTCGAGTGTGGTCCGTGCTCCGATGCTGGGGATGTTGGCCTGGGCGAGAACACTGACGTTGGTGCGTCTATCCTCCCAGTGGATTAGCAGAAAGCATAATTGGCACAAATGCATGACCTCATCTCTCTTACCTGGAAGGAGGAGGAGAGCATGCCAGGAGATCTCAGAGATGCCATAATTGTGATGATCTTCAAAAAAGGGGACAAGTCCGACTGTGGCATCTACAGAGGAATCTCCCTGCTGTTGGCCACTGAGAAAGTCAATGCAAGAATCCTCCTCAACCGTCTTCTTCCTGTGGCTGAAGAGCTCCTCCCAGAGTCGCAGTGTGGATTCCGTCCACTAAGGGGTACAATGGACATGATCTTCACTGCGCGACAACCGCAAGAGAAATGCAGGGAACTGCATCAACCCTTATTCATGGCCTTCTTTGACCTCACAAAGACCTTTGACACTGTCAACCGTGAGGGACTATGGAGCATCCTCCTCTGTTCCACTATTCAATTAGATTGTGGCTGATCTGTATCTTAACTCCGTCTACCCGCCTGGGTTCCATAAACCTTAATATACTCACCTAACAAAAATCTATCAATCTCAGTGTGTATATGTTTAATTGTCCTCCAGGCTTTTTGGGGGAGAGAGTTAAAGATTTCCAGCGCCCTTCATGTGAGGAAGTGCTTCCTGCCACAGGAAACAAGATCTCCAGACGATCGGGATGATTAGCCTTAATCCTCCAGCACAATCCACGTCACACTGCTCTCACATTGAGACTTGTGACCTCTCAGTGCTGTGTGTGGGAGCTTGCTGTGCGCAGTTTGGCTGCTGCCTCACAATGGGTGACCACACCTCAAAATGACTTGTCTGGCTGCGATGCGCTTGGGGAGATGCTGAGGGCGCGATAGGCGTTGTATAAAAATGCAAGCTCTCCTTCCTTTGCCACACCAGCCATGCGCTGGATGTGTCCGAGTGCGATTGCCAGCTTTGTGCAATATTAGGGGTGGATCTGTGGTGTGGGCCATGCTCCCTGGGATCTCGGGTCAGAGTGACATCAGAAAACAGCGGAGGACCCAGAAATATAACGTCCCATCTCGGGGGGGGAGGGGAGTGTGGAGGAATAATTCCAATACTGCCCCGGAGATTGGCCGCAACAGTTCCTCGCTAAAACTATCGCTTGGTTCGCTCCAAATATTTTCACAGCCGCCATTAGCAAAGGCAGAACTCTAGCTATCGCACTGCTGTAACCTGAGCTTTGAGTTTGAAATATAATCACTATTTAAAGTGCTGACAAACCCATGCTGCAATTTGAGAATCTTACAATTCAATGGAAGAATCGCCAGTGAAGGACATTTACATAATGGAAAGAGCTGCATTTCTATAGCACCTTTCACCACCTCAGGACGTCCCAAAGAGTCTCCTCGCCACTGAAGGACTTTTGAAGTGCAGTCACTGTTGCAATGTAGGGCATGTATTTTTATTCAAATCGGTGAACTGTTTTTAAATTGAGAAGCAGGGTGAAGAGCAGAGGGCCCTTAAGCAGGAACAAGAAGCAGGAATGGTGAGGTGAGCTAGGCTTTTACACACCGGCAGATTGTCGGAGAAAGGGAATAAGGTCCAGAAGTTTAACGTCCCTGGAACGTACAGATTAGTGCAGGAGAGAGATGATGCTAATTACTGAGCGCTTTCTGCCCAGAGAGTGGTGAGAATGTGGAACTCACTCCCACAGGGAGGGGTTGAGGCGAATAGTATCGCTGTATTTAAGGGGAAGCTGGATAAACACATGAGGGAGAAAGGAACAGAAGGATTTGGTGACGGGGTGAGATGGAGAGGGGTGGGAGAGGCTGGTGTGGAGCGTAAACCCCGGCACGGAGCAGTTGGGTCGAATGGGCTGTTTCTGTGCTGCAGCTTCTATATAAAAGTGCACAGACTTATCGCCCAGGGGTTGGTCATCCTGACAGAGGAAGGTTTGAGCAGCACTCGGCCTGAGTTAGTGGCTTAACGGAGCATAAAGCATGGGCTGTAAATCGCAGCCTCTCCGGGAGTGTACAATGTATGGCACATGC